>NW_025231220.1:0-11795 GCF_018294505.1 Triticum aestivum
TTTTGGCTCCACAAGTACTCAAATTAAAGCTAGCGAGAAGACGCATCTGAATAGTTGCAAAAGCTAGTTCAATATTTGGCGTCTCAAAATCAGCTTCTAAATAGGTCTTTTTGCCCTCCAAAGTTCGCGCATACACTTTGTTCCAATTTTTCAGGCCAGTTTTAAAATTGACTCCTCATATCAATTCGGAATTGAGTGATTCTTTTTGCATTGGAAAACTTGAGTTAGTAGCAAACTTTTCAAGAGGAAAGTTGAAGAGAGAGTTGTTATATATCCTGCTTGGCAGTTGTTATTCATCATTATCTTTACTGCCGTTGTGATCTTCACTTATATCTTGCTGTCCAGAGCTACTTATCCTTCATTGATGCTAGTTTTGCTATGCCGTGACCTCATTAGTGTTCTAGGCTCGCGTCTCTAGTTCGGTCTAGCCTAGGACCAGCACAGTACCGTCGTTGAGCGTTTATTCAACATTGCATCTTTGAATTGATTATTGCTAATCTTTTGCTACCATATATAGCCAACCCAGCTCCACATATTTCTACACCGTGTATACGTACGTTCCCCTGGCAATCGCTTTACACAATCTTCGGAGTTATTTGACACGGCTGGTTGCCTGTCACCACCTATCGCATGGTAAGAACTTGTAAGATATTGATATTTGCTTTACTGTGAGCACGTTACAACCACATCCTAGTTGTTCATAGGAACATTATTCTCGAATTTTGTTTCTTGTTTCTACTAATCATGACAGGTTCCGGAGAAAGAAGTTCTTGGACGACGAACACATCCTCACCATCACGAGAGTTGGGACAACACACACAAGCACATGGTCAGCTTATCTCTTTACCATCATTTGAGGGTAGATTTAATCCTGCTATTTATCTAGATTGGGAGCTTGAAGTAGAACAAGTTTTTAGTTACCATGACTTTTCTAAACTTGAGCGAGTACGAGCTGCCACTAGAGCATTTACTAGTTTTGCTTCTGTTTGGTGGAGTGTGCATTGTAAGAAAAACATTGATAACCAACCCACAACTTGGAAATATTTGAAACATGTAATGAGACAACAATTTTTCCCTCCTTACTATCGTCGTGAATTGCTTCGCCAATTTAAACAATTTAAACAAGGCAATAACACTGTTCATGCTTACTACCAAGAGTTCAAATCTTATATGCATCATTGTGACATAGAAGAATCTGAGGATGATACAATGAATAGATTTTTTGGTGGTTTGAACCATGATATTCAGGCAAGATTTAGGTATATTCCTCGTTGCATTACTGGTATGTATGTTCGTGCTTGTACCTTTGAGAGACAGTTACAGGAGGATGCATCGGGTCACTACAACAACTACTATTCCAATTCATGCTCACTACCATCGGTTGATTCCTCCACCGTTGCACCTACTAGAGCAGCCACATCTCAGATTGTGAGTGCGATATCATCTCAAGTGTATGGTACATTGTCATTGTCCATACCGACATCAGCTACATCTTTGCGAGAAGGTAATAGTAAAGGTATTGATGATATAACTTCACATGAGAATGATGCATCCCTAATTAACTTAAATACATCATGTGTTGAGTTACCTGTTGCTTTGAGCACGCCATCTATTTTAGAGAATCGTGTTACTATCATGAATGAATCATGTGATCAAACAACTGAAATACCAACAATTTTGAGTGCACCCATTGAATTAACTATTGATGCAAAATAACCAATGTTTAATCATTTTGATATGACCTCTAATCTTGGTGATGATTCTGTGTCCAATGACTTACTGCATGTTTGCTTATTTAAGCATGTTGTAGCATGTAAATTTGATGCAAGTAAGGTTTATTCACCAATGTTGGGATGGTTTAATGATGAATATTGTCAATCTTTTGATATGAATAAGAGCTTCACTTATATGTGCAAACTGAGTTGCAATATTTTCATGCCTTCTACTTATGATAATATTTTGGCTTTATATTTTATGATCTATGAAAGTTACTCATGTATACATGTGTCATATGTGCAAAAATCAAGGGAAGTAAAAATGGATGACATATACATATACAACATGTATACTTTGTCTCTTTTGTTAGCCACATTTCAGATTAAGCAACGCCGAGGACGGCTTTGTTTTCAAAAAGGGGAGGATGGTGAGGACATGACTACCTTGGACACGACCAAAAATATTGCATACATGCATATTTGTCAGGTGATTTCTAGTGCAAACTATTCAATAATCTATTTAGGTTATCCAGAACAAAAATACTTCACACACTTTTGTGTTTTGTCTAATTGCAGGTGTATGGGATATTTGTACAATTCACATATGAAGATAAGGGAGAAAGAGATGTTTAAGTGCTGTTCAAAAAGTTCTCTTACGTCACTTTTGGGCCAAGAGAAGATAGAGTCCAAGTCTCTCACGTTCTGGATTCAGATTCGGACTGCACAGACATACCTGACCCAAAACGCCAACAACTTTTTCATACGGACTCCGAATTGGGTGATTCTTTTTTTGTTGGATTCTAGATTTTGTACTCTTTCCAGCCCAATTAGATTCACCTTGAAATTCGTCCGGAGCATTGAGATATCGACGAAACAATCAGACACTACAGCAGAATCCGAGTCAAACAACAAGTCCAAAGGTGTTGCATCACCTCCACTTGGGCCCATTGGCCTTGTACGACCTAGGGTTGGTTTTAGGATGCCTTGGGACGTTATCCCACCTCCTTGGCCGCCACCCCTTCCTCCTATATAAGTAGATCTATCTAGTAGCTTTTTCCTTGGGATTTGTTTAGTTAAAAGTTAGCCAACGCAACTTCGTGTACTTCGTTTGTGTCCAACGACCAGACCAAGACCGCTTTCGGATCCCCACCTTTATCTATACTTCATACATATTTGCAATATTCAGATTGCTTTTATCATATTCTTGCTCGTTCTTCGATTGCTTGCAGGAATAGACCTTCGTGGTCAGGTTGATCGTGCACCGGCGTGGTCAATAACCTCTGGAGATTGGTTTAGCGATTGCTAAGGCGCAACGTCGTGCACGTTTGTAGTCGGATCGTCAAAGTCGTCTCCACCAAATCGATAGTTACCATCTCATCGAAAGATCGGGACACTCCCGCCTCTATCACAAGGATTCCGTCTTTGTTGTTGTGGACAGATTTTCTAAGATGGCACATTTCATTCCTTGCAACAAGATAGACGATGCTTCACATATTGCCAATCTCTTTTGTAGAGAAACCTTGCGACTTCATGGATTGCCAAAGATGATTGTCTCGGATCGTGACGTCAAGTTCTTGAGCTACTTTTGGAAGACCCTATGCGCCAAGCTCGGAATCAAGCTATTGTTCTCTTCGGCATACCATCCTCAAACCGACGGCCAAACGGAGGTGACGAACCATACACTCTCCACTCTACTCAACGTGTTGATAAAGAAGAACATCAAGGAGTGGGAGGCGTGTCTACCCATCGCCTAGTACGCCTACACCCGGGCAAGACATTCCACGACCGGCAAGTCCCCTTTCGAGGTCGTCTACGGCTTCAACCCTTTGTCCCCATTGGACATTCTACCTCTTCCTCTACAAGAGCGAACCAACCTCGACGCAAGTGCTTGTGCAAGCTACGTCAAGAAGATGCATGAAGATACAAGGCACACCATCGACCGCCAAGTACAACGACTAGCGACCAAGCTCAACATCAACAAGCATCCCATGGTATTCAACGTTGGTGATCTAGTGTGGCTACATCTTCGCAAGGACCGCTTCCCCAACGAACGCAAGTCCAAGCTCCTACCTCGAGCCGACGGACCCTTCAAGGTGCTAGCACGCTACAACGACAACGCCTACAAGATTGAACTCCCACGAGACAAGTACACCGTGAGCGACATCTTCAACGTCAAAGACCTCTCGCCTTTCCATGGTGATGAAGATTTTGATCCGAGGTCGGATCTTTCCCAAGGGAGGGGAGATGATGCGGAGCATCCTTCCATCATCCCCATGGACTCTACTTCGACCACACTTGCTCCAAGAGGACCCATGACAAGAGCCCGAGCACGTGCCATCCAATCCGAGGTTAACTCTCTCCTTGTTGAATTTCCCTTTGACCCATCTGAGACATGGCTACTACCTCAAACGGAGACACTTTGTGTGCTCAGGTATCATGAAAGCAGCCAAGGAGAAGGAGTGGTGCAAGATGGACATCAAGATCAAGGAGACATTCCACCCAGCCTGGGAGGACCGGTACAACCGCCCAACCACCGCCCGGGCGGAACAACCGGCCAGCCACCGCCCAACAACCGGCCGCTATTCTGTGATCAAGTGGTGCAAGGCCGGTACAGCACCGGTTCTACCGGTTTCTGCCCAAAGACCGGAACAACCGCCCCAACCTCCGGTACAACCGCTGGCTCTTTCGACGCCCACCTCCAGGAGCCAGTGCCCGACCTCCCAGCGGTAGTACCGCCTTCCTCAACCGGAACTACCGCCCCTCATGAGCTCTCAGCAGTGCACTTACCCCTTCGTGGCTTAGCACTATATATACTCGTCTCCTAGCTTCGTATTAGGTTTAGCATAGGTTTAGCTCATATTTTGTGTGAGAGCCTTGCTCATCCACTTGGATACTTCGCCTTAGAGCTCAGGACCTCTTCGGAGAAGATCCCCCAAGCGGATTCAAGACCCCTTTCTAGGGAAGACCATCAGGCCTCCGTAAGGAGAAGAACGGTTCCTTTGTATCCTTACCTTTGTTGATTGTGGATCATATGTTACTCTATGTTGTCGGTGATCTAGCACTCGTGTGATTGATTCTCTGTCGGTTTAGCGTTTTCTCTTGTTCTCCCCGTGTTTCTTCCCTCGAGTTCTTCCGCGTGTTCTTCGTGATTCCCTGTAGGATCCCTCCAAACGTGAAAGATCGACCACTTAGGGTTCCACCCTACATCAGAAGGGGACGACGCGGAGCCGGGGAAGACGCGGTAGTGGATGCCCAAGCAGACAGGAGTACGAGGGTTCACTGGTTCGGCTGTGGTGTGAGGCTGCCATCACCGCAGAATAACAGGAGGAGTGGGTGAGTAGAGGGATGGCCTGGCCAGCGGTGGGGATAGTAGGGGGTGGTGAGGCCTCTGCGGCAGCACAGCCGGCCATGGGAGGCAGGAGCACATGGCACGACCAGCGCTGGTTTGGGCGGCTGGAGCAAGAAGACCAGAGGTTGAAGAAGCACTACGGCCGTTGGAAGGACATCATACGGTCACTGGAGCTAGAATCATTCTTATTTGTTGACTAAGTTGACAAAGCCCTCCGTCTGCATCAACTTAGTAGGCCCACAAGTCAGCCTCCCACTATGGTGGGTCCCAGCTAGCAGGGGGAATATTCGTTTTTGTGTGCGTAATAAGGAGGCACTTCCTTGCGTGCGAAGATATAGCTGGTGGGTCCGAGCTGTCGGCGGGGAGGGGGGGTACGTTTTTTTCGTGAAATATAGAGGCCCTTCCGGTGGGTCCCAGCTGTCAGGTTGAGGAATCATTATTTTGCGCGTAATAAGGAGGCATTTCCTTGTGTGCGGCCTTGGACCCAACTGTCAGTCTCTCCACATACAGTCCACTTCCAGCGGATGTCGTTCGTTTACCATGCCGCGCCGAGAGCACCAGGGAGGTGGACGACGGCGAGGCCTAGGAAGGGAACGATGCGGAGCAAGGGAAGACTCGACAGTTGTTTCCCACGTGGAGGGGAGTACGAGGTTTTACTGGTTTGTCTACCGTCACTGAAGAATAACAGCAGGTGTGGGTGAGTAGAGGGATGGCTAGGCCAGCAATGGGAGTACGGTGGGGCGGTGAGGCCTGCGCGACAGCACATCCCGCCGCGGGAGGAGGGAGCAGTCTCGCCGACGCTTGTTTGAGCGGCTGGAGCAGGAAGAGTAGAGATTGAAGAAGCACGACGGCCGTTGGATGGACATCCAACAGTCACTGCTCTCGTGTTTTGACTAAGTTGACACGGCGTTGCGTGTGCGTCAACCTTTTTTTAGGAAGCGTACGCGTCAACCTATAGTAGGCGCACAAGTCAGCCTCAAATGTGTGGAAAACAACATACAACCCATCTGCCATTATTTCTAGTAATATACAGCCCATTCGCTAATTCTTAAGGATTTTTTGGAGCCCCATCTTCTTTTTGTTAGCATTACAACCCATATTGTGTCCCGGTTAAAAGTTATACGAAATTTTCCATATTTCGGTGCAGTCAACTGTTTTAATCCCGACATTTTGAGTCACATTCAAACTAATTTGAAAAATAAATTCATATCAATATAAAATCCAAATAATTGTCCACACATAAAAATCAATGGAATTTAAAATCTCGATGAAAAAAGAAATTTGAAACTAATTGCCGGCTTTATTTGTTTTAAAAATGTACAACCCATTTCTCATTACTGATAGCCCATTTTCTCGTCTTGAAAGATTTGCAGCCCAACAGGGCTGACAAAGCAAGTAGGCCTCAGTTGGGTATTCTGCAAAAGAACAAAAAAACTGGGCTAGCCATTTTTAGAAAGAAAAAAACTACTGGGTTTGTCTTGTGGTAAACATAAAAGAAAAGGCTGGCTAGACAGGGCAGAGTGCCGCACACAGCCCAGTTGACACCCTGCTTCCGTCTCAAAAACAAAGATAACTGGGCAAGCTACTTCCCTAAAAAAATTGGGCAAGCTACCGGGTCACTCGTGTCAGCTGCTCGTTGTGCAATTCTCTCATTTATTGACTACGTTGACAATGGATGGGACCCAGATGTCAGAAATCCATTAGGATGAACCATTTTTCTGGCTTGAAATATGGAGGCACTTGCTTGCGTACTGCCATGACCCTGGTGGGACCCTGATTGTGTACGCGTCAACCTAGTAGGCACATAAGTCAGCCTCTAAACCCGTGGCGGACAAATACAACCCATTTAAAAAAATAACAACGCATTCCATATGTTCACACAGAAAGTTCAACATACAGAGCAAAGTAACAGGTCTGACCAGATATAGAGTACTGAACTTCCACGTTGACAACCCTCTTAGCGAAGTTAACTATCTACTCCCACTAATACTCTAGTGTACAAGTACTGACTTACTCCTAGCTAACTAGACGTTGTCGGCGGCCATCTGCGATACACACTAAATGCAAGCACTGACATCCTCCTCCTCGCCTCGGACTTGCAGGAGGTGCGATAGGGCGTGTTGCTTGCGCACGTTGGCCCTTTCCATGCCGGCGTGGTCCACTGAAGCTTCGACTTCTAAGCGGGAAACCCACTTGACGAGCAGGTAGTAAAATTTGGCATCGCGCACGCGTGCGTGCCCGACAACCTCTAGGGCTATTTGCCGGGCGCCGGCCTCCACATAGTCGGCCCAGTCGCGAGCGCTCTGCTCGCGATTCAAAACGGCGGTGCGCTACTGCTCCATGCCCCCCTGGCGGCGCAAATCAGCGATACGCTGCTCCTCCGCTAGGCGGCCGCGCTCCAACAAGTCCTCGTACTCCGCATTGCCATCTAAAGAAAGATAGAATGCCTCCTCCCTCCGTCTTCCTTCCGGTGAATCATCAAACGCTAGCTCAAGCGGTGAGTAACTCTGGCATCGCCTATTGCAGACGGTCAGGGGCATGACAGACGTGGTGAGAGCGAGGGCAAGTGGCGAGCGACGTCGGGCCGGTGGGGGTTATGAGGGGAGCTGATAGGGCGAGTTGGGTGACGGTGCTACAAGAGAACGCCGGGAACCAGTAATTATAGGCGGAAGGTAGGTGAAGCAGCGTGTCGCGGGAAATGCGACGGTTATCGGAATTCAATGCATAAGGAGGCATGGCTTAGCGCGCCAGCTTACCGTGGAAAACTAGAGAAACTGATTTGCCATCCCGTCCCGTTAGTGGTGCGTCCCGTCCGTGCTGGGTCGCACATCGCCATGACAGTCAAACAAGTGCACTCGAATCATCCAGATGAGGTACTCCCTCCTTGTCAAAAATTATTCCACCACTCATCATCTACCTTGGTTGGTGAGATTTTTGAATTGAGCCCTACAAACCGGAAGGGAGGTAGTACGTGCATTATCCGCTATTTATTCGTGTAGAATCGAGTAGGTCAGATAGTGTACGTGTAGGATCGAGTAGGTCGGATAGTGTACATGTAGGATCACATTAGCTGATGAACGTTCACTGGGAGATAAGGTGTTTGCGAACGATTTTGCTGGCTGTTTCTTCAGATTCGCATGGCATTTTCTTCAGAAGAGCTTGTCAGTTTCTTCAGAGGTAGGCATTTTTATTCAAAAATACTGCCACCTTTGGATCTCGCATCACAACTAAAACTGCCAGGAGCGTATTAGTAGGCTAGCTAGTGATTGATAAGTAACTTGTAAACACTGAGCGAACAGAAATAAGGAATTGCTAGTAACTTGTAAACACTGAGAACACAGAAATCAGGATCATGCTGTGCACAGTAGTAAGAGCCGATCCATTCGAAATGTTCACACGAGACTCACAGGACTGGCATTGTAATATGTTCACATTAGTAGCCCAAATTCACAACCAATTAGTAACATGTTAATGCATCTGAATGATTCACAGATCATATACAAATATGTAGCTCCAAAAGCAAAGATGTAGAAAAAACATCTGTTCTTCCTACTAACATGGATGCTTCTTTGGGCCAACATTCAGTATAGAGTGAAGACAAATTTGTTTGTGAAGTCTACAATCCCTCTTGCAAAAGTAAGTTGTTTCACCAACAACTGGAACCATGAGAATGAACCTCACATGACGGAGGAACATCCACTGCGATATGATTTGGTCTTCTCTCAATCACATGACGAGACTATTTTCGGAATACAAACTTTAACTTAGGCAAAATGATGCCCATTTTATAATCAGACCAAAGCAATGAAGCACCTAGTGTTGGCCAATAAATAGTACAATACTACTTTTCTGCAGTCCATGAAGTGACTATCCAATATTTCTGTGTCTATTTTCAAATGGCACTGCATGCAATGACTATACTATTCTTTTGTGTAGTTCCACCAAAATTGTGGTCACTTTGTTTGTTTGCCAAATAGCAACGGGCAGACATCTGTCTACAGAAATATCAACCAGCAAGTAAACATATACCCCACCTTGTATTCTTGGTTTAAACACGCCTCTTCCGCTTAGCATCTGCCATGTTTTGCACTGGACAATTTGATACTGTCATGTTTAGCCCTGGACAATTTCGTACTAAATTAATTTGCTGGTTGAGAGTAGAAATATAGCGCCTATTCTTCATCAGACCAAGGATTCCATGTTCGCAGTGATGGAAGAGGTGAAATCGATACAACCGAAATTGAGCATCCAATCATTGAATCATGTCCTGCACCTCTAATGTAGGTCCGCCCTGCCAATAAATTCACGTGCAAACCACTAATATTACTATCTAATGACAGTACAAAAAGAATGGCAAGATAGTAGCAAAGCATGTACCTTCGTAATGAACAGCTCATAGTGCCACCAATTGGATATAAAGGTTTGGAAGAAAACATGCTCCTAATGTTGAACCATTTGGACTTTTTGTGCAGTTCCACTAAAATCGAGCATCCTTGTTTGCATAGATATTGAAAGTGCGATTAGTATAAAAGTGGCACTAGTTGAAGCATAGACTCACAAATATAAGCATTCTAATTTCTTAATGGGAAAAGGTATCAAGACTGTTTCTAACCACCTGTTTGAAGTAAGGCAACCACGACTGATGTCAGGAAGGCATATATAGTTTTCTTTTCTTCTGAAAAAGTGAACCATTCCTGAACTTTCCTCTTCTTTTAAGCATATTTTGTGCAGTTAACTACAATAAAATGCCATCACTGCCTTGACAATTCAGTGACACTGTACAAAAAGAATGACTTAACATTACATCATGATGTCAGGTATGTAATGGACAGGTATGTAATCTATAAGCAATAACAGTGCAAAAATCTGAAGGTAGTAACAAGTTTCATCGTTGGTATACTGGTTGTGCAACAGCATTATAATGCCTTAGCTGAAAAAATCTTTAATACACCCACAATTAATAGCTAACCCTAAAATAATCCAGTGACATTAAATGGCATTGCTTAAATTTATCGGTGGCATTAGACTAAGTGCGGCATGATGAGGACATGACTACCTTGGATATGACCAAAAATATTGCATATATGCATATTTGTCAGGTGATTTCTAGTGCAAACTATTCAATAATCTATTTATGTTATCCAGAACAAAAATACTTCACACACTTTTGTGTTTTGTCTAATTGCAGGTGTATGGGACATTTGTACAATCCACATATGAAGATAAGGAAGAAAGAGATGTTTATTTGCTGTCCAAAAAGTTCTCTCACGTCACTTTTGGCCCAAGAGAAGATAGAGTCCAAGTCTCTCACGTTCTGGATTCAGATTCGGACTGCACAGACATACCTGACTCAAAACGCACACAAGTTTTTCATACGGACTCCGAATTGGGTGATTCTTTTTTTGATGGAAACTAGATTTCGTGCACTTTCCAACCGAATTGGAATCACCTTCAAATTCGTCCGGAGCGTTGAGTTGTGGACGAAACAATCTGATGCTGCAGCAGAATCCGAGTCAAACTACAAGTCCAAAGGTGTTACATCACCTCCACTTGGGCCCATTGGCCTTGTACGACCTCGATTTAGTTTTAGGCTGCCTTGGGACGTCCTCCCACCTCCTTGGCCGCCACCCCTTGCTCCTATATAAGTAGATCCATCTAGTAGCTTTTCCTTGGGATTTGTTTAGTTAAAAGTTAGCCACTGCAACTTCGTGTACTTCGTTTGTGTCCAACGACCAGACCAAGACCGCTTCCGGATCCCCACCATTATCAATACCTCATATATATTTGCAATATTCAGATTGCTTTATCATATTCTTGCTCGTTCTTCGATTGCTTGCAGGAATAGACCTTCGTGGTCAGGCTGACCGTGCTTCCGGCAGCGTCAGTAACCTCAGGAGATTGGTTTAGCGATTGCTAAGGCGCAACGTCGTGTACGTTTGTAGTCGGATCGTCAAAGTCGTCTCCACCAAATCGATAGTTATCATCTCATCGAAAGATCGGGACACCCTCGCCTCTATCACGGCATTAGTTAAATGTGGCATCACTTTAGCAGTAACATTGCTTGCCTTTACCGCTGGCGTTATACTAACGGCAAAAAAGTGGCAATAAGAGCATGGGATGCCCATTCGGACAGGTGGCGCACCAATACAATGTACCTCCACGGACGCATAGAGTGGTGCCCACAGCAACAAATATCCAGGCAGCATATGTGGATTACGTCCCATTTTTGTTCTCTTTAGCCACCTTTTTTCCTATGTCAGGACAGCAAACCGATTGACCTGGTCATTCTCTATTGTGTTGTCATGCCTTTCTACCCCTTTTCACCCTTTTTCAACCAAGAGACATGAGACTAGTTCCTTAGCTACTGATTTTCCCTTTTTCAACCTAGATGCGGGTTCAATGCCTAGTCTCTTGGACATTACTTTCTCCCTTCCTTTCCTTATTCATCCCATACATGGATTAGTCTACATGAAGTAGGGTTTCCTTTAATAGTGCAAATTAGGGTTTTCGTCTACGTGACCAGCAGAGCAGAGGATAGCAAATTGGGAAGATGGTGGAGTGGAAAAAGATCCACGGGCAGCGACATGGCAGATGGGGCAATATAACAAGGGTATGGTTCAAAAAGAGGTAGCATACCCGAGGGTCGAGGGGAAGTGGCTTCGCTCGTGGTCGTCGTCCTCCGCACACACTATGGCAGCGAGCTTGGGAATGAAGGCCATCCCGGCAGCCTT
>NW_025231221.1:0-4329 GCF_018294505.1 Triticum aestivum
TACTCACACATCATAGACCTGATAACTTATGCATCCTATCTTGATAACTTTGGCAACCGGGGGGAGGGGGGGTTGATGAAATATCCCTTCGGTAGATTTTGTGTCAATGTCATGATAACACACACATCTAGACCTGATAGCTTATGGATCCCGGTCCTGATAACTTTGGCACGGCGGGTGGGGGGTGGGGTGGGGGAGTTGATGAAACATCCCCTCGGTATCTTTTATGTGAATAGCATGGTAACTCACACGTCGCACAAAACCATTTGCTCCAAGTTTAAAAAAGAGAAGGTCTTGAAGGGAGGAGATAACTTTGGCACGGTGGAGATAACCTTTTTCCCACAAAAAAAACAATTTATTTCTCTACCCCCAAAGTTACCGCAGTGTTTGTGAGTGAGTTATCAGGTTCGTGTCGTATATATTACCATGCTCTTTATAGAGAGTTATTGGCGTGTGTTACAAAAAAATCCCTGTGGTCCAAAACATTACCACAATGTTTGTGCGTGAGTTATCTGATTCATAGTGTATAAATTACCATGCTCTTTTTACAGATAAGTCATCGGGATGTGTTCCGACAACATTTTTTTCTTCGGGTCAATAGTTACCACGATGTTTTTGAATGAGTTATCAGGTTCGTGACGTATAATTACCACACTCTTTTACATATAAGCTATCGGGGTGTATTACAACAATTTTTTACCTAGGGTCAAAATGTTACAGCAGTGCATGAGTTATCATGTCTATGATGCACGAATTACTGTGTACAAAAGGGAAGAAAAAATGGTAAAAATAAAGAAAGGAAAATGGCTTGTTTTTCTAGTCGTGTATGTACCAGTATAAATATTTATCGATCTTTTTTGTAATCACAAGTCGAAACTAGACGAGGTGGATATGACAAGTGATGAAGGATCAAAAGGTAGGGAGTTCGAGTCCCACCTCCTGCAATATTTTTATCACATTTTTTCTACCATGCCAGAAAATAAAAAGAAAGCGGATGGATCGCGTCAATCGGGGGGAGAACGGGAGAAGCGGGAGCGATCGGGGGGATCGCGTCAATCGGGGGGAGAACGGGAGAAGCGGGAGCGATCGGGGGAGTCGTGCGGATCTGTCGCTAACGACCAGTCGACTGGTCGTTAGCACAGTCCTTTAAGTATTAGGCTGGTGTGTCACAATCCTAATCATTAATTGATGGTGTGTCACAATTTAAGATATCTCTAGTGAGACTTCAAGTACAAAAGAAAAGGCTTAGCCCAATCATTAATTGATGGTGTGTCACAATCGATAAGTATTAGGCTGGTTTCATATCTCAATTGGTAAATTTTACCAACTAGCTAGTCGGCATAGCTATTGCACGAGTTAGTTTATCACAGATATGAATGTGCTACAATTGTGTGGGTGAATAAACTTTTCACGTAATACCAAAAAGGATTTCCCCTGATACAAACACTTATTACAACCGAAAGACCGATACAAACACAAAACACACATACCCAAGGCAAGATACAAAGGTGCAGGGCACCGACACACCCCACCGATAACCAAGCAAACACCGCTTGGAGCTGCAATAGAAAGGTGAGCCAGACAACAACGAAGCCAGGACTTCAAAACGGTGCCTTCCAGAAGGGTACGACCATGTATAGCCGCCACCGCAAGATCTCGAAGATCAGGTTTTCACCCGGAGCAAGACGACAGGAGTGGGATGCCACGACGGAGCCTTCATGAAGGATACAGCGTCAACGGCCGGTGCCACCGTCGGCCAGTCAAGTACTGGGCAAGTGGTGTACCCAGGTGCTCACACCCCTCCGTCGCACCCTAACTTCGTCAACCATCCGCAACCACACCAACCGCGTGGCCATGGTTGCCCGCCCGCACCTGAGACACATGCTCCACTCCCAAATGTCGTGCCTCCCGCCACCAGAGCCGCCGCCCTGCAACCAAGCAAACAAGGGACCACACAAAGGCCCTGGCTTTGGCCCAACCGACCGCCTCCGACCGACTGAGCCATCAGCAAATGCTCTACCCCAGACATCGGCAAACCTGCGCAACCCGCCCGCGGCGAGGAAAGGGGGAGAAGGAGGAGTGGACGCATCCGGACTGGCACACCCCTAGAATAGTGTCAAACTAGAATAGTTCTTTTGTATACACAATTAATGAAATTAGTTTTTTTTCCTAAATGAGTTGACTTGTTCTTGAGTAACATGGCAGTAACAGATTTAGTTTGCTCGGTTCATGGCCCGTCATTTCCTAAGAATCTAGTTCGATGGAATGTCTCCGGTTTGCGAATCCAACAACCAATTCAAGAATCTATTAATTCTGATTCACCGACTCTGATTCATAAATCAGAGTTCTCTATTTGTGAACCTGGTGATTTGGGCATACCTTTCAGTGCGGAATAAGAATTGGCACAAGATTCAATTTTCTACGGAATTGATATCAGATTCGAGAAAACAAGTAAATTTAGACCAAGAAAACATATAGAACATGAGGACCGTAAGTCTACTCTGTCCTATGAAATGCAATTCTATAAATACTCAATTAATGGAGACTTAATAATACCTTTCTTGATGAAATTGCTAGGCAAACTGATCATGAAAAAAGCAGTTATGGACAACACAAGAGTGCCAATTAGCTCCAGGAGAAATCCAAACCACTCATTAGCTGCTTAGTTATCGAAGGACGTACGCAAATTGGAATTAATTCTGTCCAAGTTTGTTTGGTAAAATCCATCCTCCTTCCCAAAGCACCGTATAGTTGGAGCGCCCAAAATGGTCTCCGTTAAGTGATCAATAACTGGTCCATTTGTGACTCCTTGGAGACGAGTTAGCCCTCGGGATGTTGCAATATAACGATCCTGAAAGATAAATAAAAGTCAGAAACCAACTTTCTCATTATTCAGTTATGGGTTGGTAATATAAAGACTGAGTCCTTTAAGATGTTTTTTTTTTAGAAAAGGGGTATAACCCCGGCTTCTACATAGAACGATGCATACGGCCACCTTTATTAGAACGCAAAAAAGTTCAACAAGGTCATGAGGTCTTAAACAAAGGAGCCAAAAAAAGCTCACGAAGAGCAGAAAATAAAAGCCACAACCGGCAGGCAAAAAATATAGATAGGAAAACTAATTGCCTATCATATTACATGACCGCCATCCAAACCGGCTCAATATAGCCCGAGCTACCATCTCCCATCGGGTAGATCCAGTAACCAAATGCTCCCTGGCCTCCGTCTGAAAGAGTAGCGACCACATACGGATCAATGTAGTAGCTTGAAAGATAACCTGCAAAAAATGAGTATTTGATGCTCTGTTAAAAACCAAATCATTCCTGCAGTTCCACACTACCCAAAGTAAAGAACATACTCCTACACGAATGTGTCTTGCTGTTTGGGACTCTATCCCGTCCAACCACGTCCCAAATAACATGTTGATATTAGTCGGAGGAGTAATATTGAACGCAATGTGAATAGTCCGCCATAGAACCTTTGCCATCGGACAATCAAGAAAGAGGTGTTTGGTGGTCTCATCATGATCACAAAAACTACATCTCGTGGAACGAGTCCAGTTGCGCTTTGTCAAGTTGTGCTTAGTCGACTTATTTGTGTATAAACCACATGAACACTTTAACTCTCAAAGGTACCTTGACATTTCAAACATGTTTGGAACTGGGAATAGAGCTAGAGTTAATCACATTTAAATACATAGATTTAACCGTGAACTCTTCATTCTTAGTTAACTTCCAGCACAACGAGCCTGGCTGTTGAGAAAGCTGTACATCCATTAGTTTTCTCACCAAATGGAGCCATGCTTCTCAACGGGCTCCGGCAAGTGCTCTCCTAAAGTGGATGTTGAGAGGAGTGGACTGAAGCATGGTATCAACGAAGGCGTCTCTTCATTGCACAATGCTATAAAAGGAGGGATATTGCAACGCGAGAGGGGGATTATACCCGGCCGGTACCAAATGTTCAATAGCAGTCCACTGCAATGGCTATGGCTGACGGCCAAGCTACTTGGCAGGTGACTGCAATGCTGCTAACCACCGAAATGCACATTGATACACCAATACCCATATAAAATAGAAGGGCGGTGTCTATTTTAGTTTGGTCCGCTGTTGCAGAAAGAATACACAAGGGTATGCTTCAACAAAAGATTCTATACATGACCGGTAACAAACAAAACCTATGTCTTCACAAGACATACCCGGCTTAGAATTCTTCCTGAAGGAGTCGTGTCAAAAAATGACATTGGAGCTCGTAGAATGCTACTCCCTATGTTCACTTATATAAGACATTTTAGTAAATTCAGACAGTGTACTAAACAGTTCAAACTCAGCT
>NW_025231221.1:4659-6149 GCF_018294505.1 Triticum aestivum
AGGTAAAGAAAATGAAAAATAGATTTGAGAAAAATACAAAGTTTTTAGGGACCATAGGTATGAACACTAGATTAGTTCTTTCCCTACTCCCTGAACCGAAAGAAAACATTGCTACTGATACTCTGCGATATCTTAGTCACTTATTTTCTACACAAATCATATATGTCTACTCTATTTCCTCCTAAAATAATACATACAGTAAAAAAATTGAACTTACGAATACAGTATCCACATTTCGTAAGAAATCCACTTGGTGAGTAACAAGCAAAACAATCTTATTCTTGAGTAGGCCCTTGAAACATTCCTGCAGAAAAAGGCTACCTGTTAGTGCTACTTAATAGTAATTGGCTAAGATACTAGCAATATTCTAGTCATAGCCCTATACTTTCAGTTCCACACAACCCTTTATTTCTTTTCGCACTGCTGTAGTGATGAGAAAGCTAAATAAATAGCATTAGAAAAAAAAAGATTTGAAAGAACAAAAGAAACTGATATTTAATGACCGGTATCAACAAAATTATAATTCGATCGCCAAATGCAGAATCCTTTTCTGTTCAATTAATCAAATATATCGCAAGAATGCACTTTTCTCAAGATCTCAGTTTCCATATCTGAACATTTTCTAAACCATCTATACTGTGGCGGCTGGTATCACGCTTTATCATTTTGAAAATATATCGCCAGGTGCATCCCATGAACATTTAAAATTGTGTTACTGTTGCATTTACCCCAAATTTAATCAACTATATGAATTCTGAAATACTACATGAAAAGAAAAAGGATGGCAATAAGTTTTTTACCTTAAAGGTAGTCGAGCCAGTATGAGCATCGACTGCACTAAATATGTCATCGAGAAGACATATATCACAGTCTTGATAAACTGCTCTAGCCAACTGGATGCGTTGTTTCTGGCCACCACTGAGGTTGATCCCACGCTCTCCTATTTCCTAAATCTTTTTGTAAGCAACAAGCATGTATGACTTTCTTGTATGTCTCTGCATGGATCGGCAGTCCAAACAAAATGTTTTCTTGAATGGTTCCATTCTGGATCCAAGCTGTCTGATTGACACATGCCGTGGTCCCATACACCCTAACCTATATATATCGAAGACAAAAAATATATAAATAATGCAGATGCTGGCAACGCAGAAAAGTAATTAAACTGATTTGAAAAGAAGATAGTGATGCTGACGTGTGTACATGTAATTCGGCTACAATAAAAGAAGCAGATAAAGGCTACCCTTGTCGATGGACAAGTTCAAGAAGCAGATACCTAATGTTCAAGAAGCAGATGCCGCATTAGGGTTCGGGCAGGGCTGGGTTGGGGACTTGGGGGCTGGGGGGCGTCTGAGTTACATTTTTTGCTGTAAAAATTCCACTTAATACAAATTTTCAAATCTCAAACACTTCAAAATTGACATTACTAATAAGTTATATTAAAATGTTTGAAGGTATGTAATTTACCACAAACTATTGTGCAGTAACTTTTT
>NW_025231221.1:6537-11790 GCF_018294505.1 Triticum aestivum
CAGAGCTTCTGCAGTTCCTTAGAAAAAAAAAGAAGTGGAGAATATTTTCTTTACCATGGTTTAAATTTTAAGAAACTCTTACCTCTTCCTATGCACAAAAATCGAGGCCGGTGTGGCATAATAACATCATGATTGTACTCTTTCATATGAACTGGCTTCGGTTCGACAATTTTATCAAGAATTATGTTCTATGAACAAAATAACTAAGTTTGGAAGTTCCAGGTTTGCTTTCAACCCTTCTCCCGCGCACATTTTTATCATTGTCCTATGTTTATTCCATTTATACGTTATTAATTAGAATTCCACTAACCAAAAAGAACCTTAGAAATTGATTCCAAGGCAAAACAATGGTGAAAAGGGGCTCGCATATGGGTATGGTTGCATGGCGAAAAGTCATATAAGCTTTCGTAGCACTTGGGTTTGTATATTTCAATGATGAAGAAAACAACCACTGCAATGAAAAGTATAATGACAAAAAGTCATATAAGCTTTCGCAGCACTTGGGTTTGTATATTTCAATAATGAAGAAAACAATCACTACAATGAAAAGTATAATGTCTCCTGGGTCTAAATTAAGCGGTTCTAGTTTACTTAGGTTTTGACTAGTCCAACTACGTGGTTTTGCACCGATCGGGGTTTTCCACCTGTATGATATCCTTTGCCCTAGAAAAATCTGCTATCTAGTCCTATGGTGAGGATGAAACCTCGATTAAACATTGCTTCACACTATCACCGTTTTTATAAATTTACAATATAGACATGGATGCTTGTATGAAAACTATCTCTATGCACCAATGTACTGTACACCATAGTCCTTGAATACATAGTCTCCCGCAAAAAGCAAAGCAGAAACTCTTGAAGCATCAATGTCAAGCCTAGTACTTTAAATTAATGTGAGTATATTCAACCACAAATAACCTAACGAAGAACATCTCATCTCACTATATTGTCACTATTTAAGCCATGATATCTTTAAATTCTTTTATCGATGACCTTATCCAAAGTGATTCCTAATTTTTGGTGGAACAGTAAAAGAAGGAAATTGCACCATTGGATCTTTTGCAATAATTGTTTATGTTAATAGAGAATAAAACTCAAATTCTAATGAAATGCAAAATTCTTTTACAAATAAAAAAATAGTACATGATGCAGTGCCTTAGACTCACCTTGCCGGAGACCTTGTGCATCTCTCTCATGATGCAGGACAGCAGCGACGACTTGCTGGAGCCAACCGCTTCGATCACCACCGCGAGCTCCCCCTTCCTCACCTCCACCTTGATCCCTTTCAGCACCGGCTCCACCCCTCCGCCATCCTTCTCCTCGTCATCGCTGCCCTGGACGTCCCATGCGAACACCCCGCATTGCACCCTCGCGGCCACCTCATCCCCGGCGGTGTCACTGCCAGGACGCTCCACCGCCGTGGTGTCGATCTCGGCATCCGCCAGGAACTTGTACAGCCTGCCGAGCGACATGAACTGTAGAAGTGCATGCTCTAGCCAATGCAATCAAAAGACAGATCTGATGGAAGAGACTAGGCAGCACATTATACGTTAACACTCCCCCTCACGTGTGGCTCCCTCAGGCCTTAACGTGGACCGAAAGTGGGCTGCAATTTAATGCGTCAGCCAGGTCTTGAACTCAAGACCTCTTGGCTCTGATACCATGTAAAAGTACATGCTCTAACTAATGCAACCAAAAGACCGGTCTGATGGAAGAGACTAGGCAGCACATTATACGTCAACACAAGCGCCTGCATGGACATCACCATGGTCTGCGGGAAGTTGCTCATGGGGCCTTCGAGCATGCAGAAGAAGGCGGTGGCCGTGAACACCTTGCCGGCGTCGAGCTCCCCTCCGGTGGTGAGGTACGTCCCGAACACGAGAACCGTCATGGCGATGGGCCCGCTGGAGTACACCACGTTGGTGGCGCACACGAAGAGTATCACCTTCTTCAGCCACCCCACCTCGACGCGTCGGAGCTCCAGCACCTTGCCGCCGAAGGTCTCTTCCCACGCCTGCAGCTTGATCATGCGCATTTGGCCGAGCATCTCCGTCGGGGCCTTCACGCTGTTGTCGCGGGCGCTGAAGAACTTGAACTGGTAGCCCAGGTTGAGCTTGTTGGCGAACGCGGTGACCACGACGACGGCGGTGATCACAGCGAGCGTCATGAGCACGGCGGGCCCAGGTACACGTACAGGAGGAACAGGGCCACCGCAATCTGCAGCGGCATCAGCCACAGGCCGTGCAGCCCGTGCATGGCGCCGGACACCATCGAGGTGTCCACCTGCATGTAGTTCACGATGGCGCCCGTGCCGTGCACGCGCGCCGCGCCGGTGGACAGCCGCAACGACTTGCGGTACATCACCGTGAGAGAGCAGCGCGCCGCGGATGCGCATGCCCAGGAGCTGGCCCTGGAAGTTGTAGTGGTGCGACGCCAGCGTCTGGACCGCCTTGCCGGCGATCAGGATGGCCACAAGTCGGAGGCCCTCCAATGGCGTGCCGCTGCGGTGGATGAACTCGACGAAACGGTCGATGGGCGACGGGCCGACGTACATGGCCGCGAGCTGCACGAGCCCCGGCGCCGCGATGAGCAGGAACTGCGGCCAGAAGGACAGCCAGAGCGCGACGCCGACCAGGCTCCGCCACCCCCGTGCTGCCGTTGCCGCCGGCCAGTTGGACGCGAGCAGAGCGTACGCAGACTCGGCGCGGTGGTCCAGCGACACCGGCGGGACGTCGGTGTCGGCGAGGGACTCGTTGGCGTGCCCCTTGGAGATGAGCGGGTTGATCCAGCTGAAGGTCGCACGCAAGAGGAACGACGCGGTCACGTACGGCGTCGCCGTCGCCGCCACCGCCGCGCTGGGGTTCTGGTCCTGTTCGTGTTCGTCCTCTTCATCACGCGCCGGCGCCGTGTAGGTGGTGATGGCCACGTACGCGAGAGGAAGCGACACGAGCAGGCCGGCGAAGGCGAGGACGTCGTCGGGGAGGAGCGGCGAGCCGTCGGCGCAGCGGACGGCCGCGGAGGCGGAGAACAGCGCGGCACCAAGGGCGGTGGCGATCCAAAACACACAGAGGTGCGGAGGGTGAGCGGAGGCGAGCACGGTCCATGCGATCGCGGCGTGTGCGGCGAACTGGACGGCGAGGAAGGCGGACTCCATGAGACGCCACGGCTTCGTGCCTGCTGCCGGCAGGAGGAAGATCACGGGTGCAAGGAGGACGGCGGACGCCGCGGCGGTGGGGGCGGAGGCCCCGAGCGCGACGGCGTGGCGGCCGGTGTCCCGGAACGGCGCGGTCGGAGTGAGAGTCGGCGACGGTAGCAGTGGCTCCTTCTCAGGAGACGCGTCGTCGGCGCCGCGGCGACAGAGGGCGAGGACGAGCGAGGCCGCGAGGAAGAAGACGTCGATGGCGCCAAGGAGCGCGCGCTGCGGGCACGGCGAGAGCAGGAGGAATGCGAGCCTGCCGGCGAAGGAGCCAGACGACGACGGCGAGCACCCGGTGGTGGCCAGCCACCACGGGAGCCCTCCTCCTGCTCCCATCTCGCACGCCCTGCTCGGCTACTCCTAGGGAGGTGAGTTAATTGCAGGGAAGTACCACATTTGGGGCAGTTGTAACGGATCAGTACCACTATTCAGTTTTTTTACAAGTTAGTACCACGTTTGAGGCTGGTCGTTGCAATACGGGCTAAACCGCGTATAACTCTGTATTGACGTTGTATCTGACAACCTGGCCCTACCAGTCAGTTCACAAGCCGCTGAACCGGTGCGTCGCTCGGGTGGCTAGGACGGACCCGGCTCGGTCGGTCTTGGCTCGGTCTAACCCTAGCAGTTCTCTCCTCTCCCTCTCCCTCTCCTCGCGATGGCTAGTCCGGGCGGCGGCGGCGGCGGCGGTCGCGGTGGCCGGAGCAGCAGTGGCGTTGTGGGCGGGTACGGAGACCTTCCCGGACTCGGGAGCGATGCGCATAGAGGAATCGAAGTCGACGGCGAGGATTCCAGTTCGTCTGCTTACTACAGCGACGACGACGAGGGTATGGGGGCGCCACTGTCCATGGAGCAGTGGCTGCGGCTGGCTGAGATCTGGGTGGCCAACCCTACCACGAGCCATCACTGGAGCCATGGATTGGGTGGCGTACTATAAGTGCTATGTCCTCTCCCTCTCTACTCTCTCATTTGTGCCATGATTCGGGCTAGGGTTAGGTTTACTGAACTGAAAATGTGCAATTTTGATGTCCATTGTAGTTTGGATGATGCTGTTTGGGATGTTAGGATTCATTTCGATGCTCAGCATAATTTGTATAGGAAGATATGCAACTCAGATGTCACATATTTGAATTTGTATGCACTGATGCGAACACAAGGATTTAACTTCAGTGATGAATTGTACCACATGGGGAATGCAGGCATAGGAGGGCAGAGAGAGCATGCCCTAGATTTGATAGACACAAACATCAAGTTGCAGCAAATTAAGAAGCAGAATGAGGATAGTTTAGTTATGAACTTGTTAGACAGGGCCACAACATTTGTCAGTACTGCATCTCATGTTAGTGAGGAAAAATTAGCCACAGTTTTATATGAAGAACCTGTTGTGTATGATCTGAGAGATCCTCATGTGCTTGCTGTTAATGATCATGGTGTTGTTTATGAGAGTCAAAGCAGCAACAGTATGCACTAGTACAACCTGCTGGTATGTGCGCACAAGAGAGCAGAAATGTCAGCAAGAGGAAGCTCAAATCTGTGATGGAAGAAGAGGAAGAGGAGGGATATAAGAGTAATGATGACTCTCAAGGGGCATATGACAATGACAACAACACTTTCTGCATGAAGAAGTACAGGATTGCTGAAGACACAGAGATAATAGAGGGAAAGAGGCTAGCAGATGCAGAACTAGAAGAGGATGCAGATTCAGATGAAGAAACAAATGAAGATTCAGATAAGGAACAGCTACACTATGATGGTGACACTGAGGTTGAGGAGTTGTTTGATATTGAGGAGGATGAGGAGGAAGATTCTGAGAAGGAGAAGGAACCACCCATGAAAGCAGCTGGTAAAAAGAGGCAAAAGCTACCAGTTAGGAGAGGGCCCACCACTAGGACACATTCTAATGTGTTAGAGGACTTGAAACCAGATTTCAGGCCATCATCAGATGAAGAAGATATTGGGTTGCTATTGGATAGTGAAGATGATCAATTTGAGCCACTAGCATTTGTCCTACCAAAAGGAAGGAAGAGTAGGGCCATGAAAAGGCCAGCAAGGATATGGTA
>NW_025231222.1:0-1994 GCF_018294505.1 Triticum aestivum
AAGAAACAACTCAAATGATAATTGTTTTTGGGACTCAGATATCTACAATGGTTTTTCTGGGGAATGATCAATCAAACTTACAAGAGTTTTGAACCAAAAGGAAGCTAAAACAATACATCCAGGAAAAATGGAACTAACGGCAACCAAAACAGCAAGTTTCGTGGCAATGCAAACATAAACTATCTTTCATCGCCGGAAAGACAGACCACAAGAACGACTCCAGGAAGCAACTTTTGCACATTCAACATGCACATTGCAACCTCCGAGCACATTACGATATAATCATATGGTCATCTATTCGCTTCTGATTAAATTTTTGCATAAACTCCTCAAGTTTCCTTTTAATATGCCTAAGCGTTACTGCATCATCTGATGTACGGCTGAGTAGTATATTATGATCATTTATCCATCTCACCCAAGTCGGCACAATGCTTGCAGGGCTGGTTCCATGAAAACTCACCACCCACCACCATAGTTTATTAGATATCATATACTTGGTCATTGGTGAGAACTGGCCCTCACGAGGTCAAAGAGCAGCTGATAAAAGCCAAGTGACGTAAAGCAATCGTTTTCTATCTAGACAAAGTCACCTGCTTAGCTTTATCTACTCCCTCGCTTCTTTTCAGTTGCTACAGAATGCGTGCAATCAAGCTTTTCAAGCTGTGGCCACTAACATAAGCAAATTATATATTTGTCACTGGATTTGTCATGAACAATACTGAGCACAAGATATGGCATGGGATAAAAATAACATACACATAATTATACATTCATAGATGTGTGTTAGCAGCTTAACATACATATTATTAAAAAGCATGATTAGAGATATTATGGAATATCTTGCCGTCCTCCAAAACCAAGGGAAAAAATAAACAGAGAAACTTTGCAATATGAGTCACCTGGTGTTATACAAAATATTAGGTTGGAAGGTGACGTCGTAGTTAACGGATTGTGTCAATGAGGAAGAAATCAAGGTGCGTCATTCCATGCATGAATGCACCTAATACACAACTATTATATGTAGCAGCCCCTGTTATCATCATATCAATCAGATATTTACTTGGTCAAAATTTTCTCAAAATGATTAATTACATTAATCCATGCACACATAAACAGTGACGATAGGGAGCAGAAACAATTATATGATCTTACTAAGAGTACTTAACGTCCTCTTGCTAACAGGTTGATCACGATCCATTTCAATGGGTAAATCTGACAATCTAGTCGGCATTTCTTGTGTAGGCTCATGACACACCTCGCATGCCTCTTTTGTTAGTGTAAACAGCACACCCAGTGACTTGGGCTGGGTGGCCACTCATAAACTGATTAATTTCTTGGAGGTGTGTGTGTAGTTTTGATACAGAAAATATGTTTCCATCGGACAAATAAAATGCATCCAGAAAGAAGAAGAAGACAGGCCCCAACATCATCCTGGTGGACGACATGAGAGGCTATCTCCGCCGCCGGCCCTAGACCCATACACTCTCCGCCTCCCTGGTAGCCATTGTTCGGCACTACGCCGAGCAAAGCCCCGGGAGATGGTAGGTGCTAGTGGGATGCCCCTTCTCTCCGCTCCACCCCGTCCTCTTTGTGGGCTAAACGTAGCACCTCACGCCACCGCCGCTGCTATCCCTCGCCTTCGGAGGTGAGCCGCCGACCTGAGATTTCGTGGCATGCCTAGTGGGGTCATGGGTCATTTGGTTTGTGCGTGGATCAGGGAACTCTACCTGGAGCCGAGCCTCTCCCAGATCAGCCAGCATCGTGGTCGTTGACCTGTGAGGGGTGATTGCGGTGAGACGGGATGTAGCTTCCCATAGCCTCTCATGGGTGAGGTTCCACTGCAGGTGAGATACTCCTGCCCCCACCTAGAATGGTCAGGTGGGTTTGTTGGCGATCTTAGGCCCGACCGGATCTAGTCATGGTCGTGGACTTGGACCGGGTCGAGCCTCGCTATGGTTTGATGGCCTTCTCCGGTGACCTCGTACCATCATATT
>NW_025231222.1:8529-11790 GCF_018294505.1 Triticum aestivum
AGAGAGAGAGAGAGGTGTCGATAAAAACAAAATACGGACATATAAGCATCATGTATATTATTAAAACAACAACAAACTTTACTATAGAACATTTATCAGAAAACTTTTATCATAAACTTATCATGAACAAGTAATAATTCATCACAACATCGAAGTATAAAGCATAAACTCTATTGAAAATCAACAAACTATGTTCTTAGTCAACTTTGCAACTACAATTCATCATCTTTTAAGGAAGGGTCACGTATCGGAGCCTTTTGGCAAGTCCACATACTCAACCATCAAATAGTATTCTATAATTGCTAGCACTCACCGCATACACATGAGCAAAAAGTTTCAACCGGACACATAGAAAGATAGGGACTTATAGTTTCGCCTTCCAACGTATTCACCTCAAGGGTGATGTCAACAATAATAACTCATGTCCACCCATGTCCAACTAGATATATGTGCCTAGATCTTTCCTCGCCACATGGTGCTTCCCAAAAGAGAAAATAAAAAGGAATAGAGAGATATTTTGACTCTTGCATAAACGTAAATACGCAAAAGTAAAGGATAGGCCCTTCGTAGAAGGAATCAGAGGTTGTCATGCGCTTTTTGGTTGTACGCTCAATCACTTAGTGCAAAAGAACATCATGTTATATTGCCCCTTCTAATAGCAACCTTTATTACGCAGTATGTCGCCTTTATTATTTTGCCATCACAAGTTCGTACAACGCTCAATTTTCTCCTACACTAAATGATCTAACACATTTAGAAGCAATTTTTATTACCTTATTGCACCGATGACAACTTATTTGAAGGATCTTACTCAATCCATAGGTAGGTATAGTGGACTCTCAAAACAAGATTTGGTTTAAGGGTTTTGGATGCACAAGTAGTATCTCTACTTTGTGTGGAATTTTTGGCTAGCAAAGATGGGGGGCAAGCACCACATGTTAAAGGATCTATGACAATATAACTTCCATGTGAATATGAACAAACCAAAATCATTATGTTGTCTTCCTTGTCGAACGTCAACAATTTTGGCATATAATATTTTGATGGGGGCTCGCAATCATAAAAGATATCCAATATAGTGTATTTGCATGTGAATCTTCTCTTGCCTTATTAATTCTTTCATGAATTGCATCATTGACCAATTCTATGTTTGTAAATCTCCAATATTATCTACTTATACTCTTCCTTATGTGATGTCATTAAGATTCGCATATGATATTTTTCAT
The DNA here is from genome assembly GCF_018294505.1 of Triticum aestivum. Classification (NCBI taxonomy): domain Eukaryota; kingdom Viridiplantae; phylum Streptophyta; class Magnoliopsida; order Poales; family Poaceae; genus Triticum; species Triticum aestivum. The sequence goes on from NW_025231222.1 coordinate 9,756, forward strand.
TTTTTTTTCCTTTCTTTTTTTATTGAACATGAAAATAAAGAAAGCAAAACTCAAACTAAACTTTATAATATATCTAGCACCCGATTACAAGGATATAACACCAAGTAAGCACTCGGAAAGAAAGGATAGAACTAAACTTTTCTTCAACTAAAGCAAAAGATAACTAAGGATCGAACTAAGATAAGTAAAGGCAGAAGATAGTGGAGGTGATACGATACCGGGGTGCCTCCCCCAAACTTGGAACAACCAAGGGGAGTGCCCATACCCGATACTTAAGTCTCCTTTGGTGATGAAGAAGCTGGTGGTGGAGAATTAGTCGCGATCTTATCTTTAGGTTTCCATGGCAGGGCTCGCCATCATAAGAGGAGTGAGTCTCACGAGTCCTGCAACTAGCAGCCAAACTCATACCTTTAACCCTTGCCTCATATTCAAAGACTTGGTTTTGAAGATCGTAGATCTGGCTTTGGAGAAAGTTGATTTTCTTATTGAATGTGAAGACGGTGTCCATCATGGACTTGCCATCCGCCTTGAGATCACGGGTGTAGTCCGCGATCCCGAGGTGATTGGCATTGAGTCCACGTTCCACCATCCCCCTGCACTTGAAGACCTCCTGCTCCATAGATTTGAGCCTGGCCTCGACTGTTCCCGTCCCTTTGGGGCCCTACACATCGCGGATGTGGAGCACCCCCTCACGCATATCGATAGCTTGAGGGTGTTGCATCACCTCCCAAAAATATGGGTTGATGACATTCTCGAAGAACTTGTCCTTGGAGGAGCTTGAAGCGGCCATGGTGAATTAGATCGATCAGAAAATAGCGAGAAAAGAAAACAGAAGATTTCTCCGCAATTCGTGGTAAATAGGTTTGGGGGTATATAAAGATTTTCTTATCTTGGGAAACAATCAAACAGGAGAAAAACGGAGTCCAGAAGGTACCCGAGGTGGGCACAACCCACCTGGGCGCGCTTGGCTTGCCAGGCGCGCCCTGGTGTCTTGTGCCCACCAGGGGTGCCTTCCTGGTTGTTTCTTATTTCCCTAATTTTTAATATATTCCAAAACTGATAGAAATTTTTTTGCGGATTTTTCGGAGTCTGTTACTTACCGTATCACATACCTCCTCTTTTTTCACGATTATGGAGTGTTCTAGAAGGTTTCTTTTATGTGTTCTTCCAGTGTCATAGTTTGGATAATATTTCTTTCAACATTAACTAGCAAAAGGGCCCGTGCGTTGCAACGGGAGAAAAAAAATATAATCTTCAACGGTCATGACCACATTTTGTTGCATCAGCAAGATACACTATCACTCTCAATTTCCTGGAATCATGCCATTTTTTTAAACTCGTGCACATATTGGAAATCATAAACATTTCTCAAATTTGTGGACACTTTTACAAATTTCAAAACATTTTCTAAAATCAAGAACATTATTTGATTCATGAACATTTGAATAATATTTTAAAACATTTTTTAAAGTGTCAACAATTTTTTAAACAATTTCCTTGAATCGGTGAACATTTCTAGAATCGACGAACATTATTTTAGAAATTGGTGGAAATTTTTTTGAAATCCATGAACATTTTCCGAAATGCATAATCATTTTTTAATCAACGAATATTTAATGAATGAATAAACTATTTTGTAAGTCATGAACAGTTTTTGAATTTTAAGGATATTTTTCCATTCATAAAGATTTTTTGAATTGGCGAAATTCTGTTCAATTTCATTACAATTTTTTAATACATGAACTTTTTATAAAAATCATGAACATTGCGGATTTCCTGAACATTGGTTTTCAAAATTTGGAACATGTTTTGAATAACCATACATTGTTTTACAAAATCATGAACATTTTTTGACTCAACAAACATTTTTTGATTTATTAAACTTTTTATTTCAAAATTATCATTTTTAAAAAATTTCGGACCTTTTTTGAATTCCCTAATTATTTATGATGTATATTGAGAATATAGTAACTTCTGCCAAGAAAATAACTCTAGAAAATCATGCACTTGCACTCACCTTCGCACAGTATTTTTT
>NW_025231223.1:0-1948 GCF_018294505.1 Triticum aestivum
CGCTGATGGTAATGTTACTGTCTACAAAGCTCGACTTGTCGCAAAAGGTTTTCGGCAAGTTCAAGGGATTGACTACGATGAGACCTTCTCACCCGTAGCGATGCTTAAGTCCGTCCGAATCATGTTAGCAATTGCCGCATTTTATGATTATGAAATTTGGCAGATGGATGTCAAAACTGCATTCCTGAATGGATTTCTGGAAGAAGAGTTGTATATGATGCAACCAGAAGGTTTTGTCGATCCAAAGGGTGCTAACAAAGTGTGCAAGCTCCAGCGATCCATTTATGGACTGGTGCAAGCCTCTCGGAGTTGGAATAAACGTTTTGATAGTGTGATCAAAGCATTTGGTTTTATACAGACTTTCGGAGAAGCCTGTATTTACAAGAAAGTGAGTGGGAGCTCTGTAGCATTTCTGATATTATATGTGGATGACATATTACTAATTGGAAATGATATAAAATTTCTGGATAGCATAAAGGGATACTTGAATAAAAGTTTTTCAATGAAAGACCTCGGTGAAGCTGCTTACATATTAAGTATCAAGATCTATAGAGATAGATCAAGACACTTGATGAGTTTTCAATGAGTACATACCTTGACAAGATTTTGAAGTAGTTCAAAATGGAACAGTCAAAGAAAAAGGTTTCTTGCCTGTGTTACAAGGTGTGAAGTTGAGTAAAACTCAAAGCCTGACCACGACAGAAGATAGAAAGAGAATGAAAGTCATTCCCTATGCCTCAGTCTTAGGTTCTATAAAATATGCCATGCTGTATACCAGATCTATTGTATGCCCTACCACTGAGTTTGACAAGGGAGTACAATAGTGATCTAGGAGTAGATCACTGGACAGCGGTCAAAATTATCCTTAGTGGAATAAGGATATGTTTCTCGATTATGGACGTGACAAAAAAAAGGTTCGTCGTAAAGGGTTACGTCGATGCAAGTTTTTTGACACTGATCCAGATGATTCTAAGTCTCAATCTGGATACATATTGAAAGTGGGAGCAATTAGCTAGAATAGCTCCCTGCAGAGCATTGTTGACATAGAAATTCGCAAAATACTTACAGATCTGTATGTGACAGACCTGTTGACTAAAATTATCTCACAAGCAAAACATGATCACACCTTAGTACTCTTTGGGTGTTAATCACATAGCGATGTAAACTAGACTCTAGTAAACCCTTTGGGTGTTGATCACATATCGATGTGAACTATGGGTGTTAATCACATGGTGATGTGAACTATTGCTATTAAATCACATGGCGATGTGAACTAGATTATTGACTCTAGTGCAAGTGGGAGACTGAAGGAAATATGCCCTAGAGGCAATAATAAAGTTATTATTTATTTCCTTATTTCATGATAAATGTTTATTATTCATGCTAGAATTGTATTGACCGGAAACATAATACATGTGTGAATACATAGACAAACAAAGTGTCACTAGTATGCCTCTACTTGACTAGCTCGTTAATCAAAGATGGTTATGTTTCCTAACCATGAACAATGAGTTGTTATTTGATTAACGAGGTCACATCATTAGTTGAATGATCTGATTGACATGACCCATTCCATTAGCTTAGCACACAATCGTTTAGTATGTTGCTATTGCTTTCTTCATGACTTATACATGTTCCTATGACTATGAGATTATGCAACTCCCGTTTGCCGGAGGAACACTTTGGGTACTACCAAACGTCACAACGTAACTGGGTGATTATAAAGGAGTACTACAGGTGTCTCCAATGGTCGATGTTGAGTTGGCGTATTTCGAGATTAGGATTTGTCACTCCGATTGTCAGAGAGGTATCTCTGGGCCCTCTCGGTAATACACATCACATAAGCCTTGCAAGCATTACAACTAATATGTTAGTTGTGAGATGATGTATTACGGAACGAGTAAAGAGACTTGCCGGTAACGAGATTGAACTAGGTATTGGATACCGA
>NW_025231223.1:10059-11782 GCF_018294505.1 Triticum aestivum
CAAGTTAGACGTCCTCTACTTTGTTGTTGCATGTTTTACGTGGCTGCTACGGGCTTAAGTAAGAACCAATCTCACCTACGCATCAAAACCACAACGATAGTTTGTCAAATAGACTCCGTTTTAACCTTCGCAAGGACCGGGCGTAGCCATACTTGGTTCAACTAAAGTTGGAGAGGCAGTCGCCCGCAAGCCATCTCTGTGCAAAGCACGTCGAGGGAACCGGTCTCGCGTAAGCGTACGCGTAAGGTTGGTCCGGGTCGTCTCGTCCAACAATACCGCCGAACCAAAGTATGACATGCTGGTAGGCAGTATGACTTGTATCGTCCACAACTTACTTGTGTTCTACTCGTGCATATAACATCAACATCATTAACCTAGGCTCGGATACCACTATTGGGTTTCGTAGTAATTTCAAAAAATTTCCTACGCACACACAGGATCATGTGATGCATAGCAACGAGAGGAGAGTGTTGTCTACGTACCCAACGCAGACCGACTGCGGAAGCGATGACACGGCGTAGAGGAAGTAGTCGTACGTCTTCACGATCCAACCGATCAAGCACCGAAACTACGGCACCTCCGAGTTCGAGCACACGTTCAGCTCGATGATGATCCCCGGACTCCGATCCAGCAAAGTGTCGGGGAAGAGTTCCGTCAACACGACGGCGTGGTGACGATCTTGATGAACTACAGCAGCAGGGCTTCGCCTGAACTCCGCTACAGTATTATCGAGGAATATGGTGGCAGGGGGCACCACACACGGCTAAGGAATCGATCACGTGGATCAACTTGTGTCAACTTGTGTGTTTAGAGGTGCCCCTGCCTCAGTATATAAAGGAGGAGCGGAGGGGAGGCTGGCCGGCCAGGAGGAGGTGGCGCAGGAGGAGTCCTACTCCTACCGGGAGTAGGACTCCCCTCCAATCCTATTCCAACTAGGATTCCCAAGGGGGAAAGAGGGAGAGGGGTGGCCGGCCACCTCTCCTAGTCCTAATAGGACTAGGGGAAGGGGGGAGGCGCGCAGCCCCCTTGGGCTGCCCCTTTCTCCTTTCCACTAAGGCCCATGATGGCCCATATGGCTCCCGGGGGGTTCCGGTAACCTCCCGGTAACCCGGTAAAATCCCGATTTCACCCGGAACACTTTCGATGTCCAAACATAGGCTTCCAATATATCAATCTTTACGTCTCGACCATTTCGAGACTCCTCGTCATGTCCGTGATCACATCCGGGACTCCGAACAACCTTCGGTACATCAAAATGCATAAACTCATAATATAACTGTCATCGTAACCTTAAGCGTGCGGACCCTACGGGTTCGAGAACAATGTAGACATGACCGAGACATGTCTCTGGTCAATAACCAATAGCGGGACCTGGATGCCCATATTGGCTCCTACATATTCTACGAAGATCTTTATCGGTCAGACCGCATAACAACATACGTTGTTCCCTTTGTCATCGGTATGTTACTTGCCCGAGATTCGATCGTCGGTATCCAATACCTAGTTCAATCTCGTTACCGGAAAGTCTCTTTACTCGTTCCGTAATACATCATCTCACAACTAACATATTAGTTGTAATGCTTGCAAGGCTTATGTGATGTGTATTACCGAGAGGGCCCAGAGATACCTCTCCGACAATCGGAGTGACAAATCCTAATCTCGAAATACGCCAACCCAACATCGACCATTGGAGACACCTGTAGTACTCCTTTATAATCACCCA
>NW_025231224.1:0-2987 GCF_018294505.1 Triticum aestivum
CGTGGCCGGGATTTGTGTCTTACTCAATTTCACACCTTTGCAACACAGGCAAGAACTCTTTCTTTGACTGTTCCATTTTGAACTACTTCAAAATCTTGTCAAGGTATGTACTCATTGAAAATCTTATCAAGCATCTTGATCTATCTCAATAGATCTTGATGCTCAATATGTAAATAGCTTTACTGAAGTTTTTCTTTTGAAAAACTCCTTTTAAATACTCCTTTATGCTTTCCAGAAAGTTCTACATTATTACTGATCAACAATATGTCATTCACATATATTTATCAGAAATGCTGTAGTGCTCCCACTCACTTTCTTGTAAATACAGGCTTCACCGCAAGTCTGTATAAAACTATATGCTTTGATCAACTCATCAAAGCGTATATTCCAATTCCGAGATGCTTGCACCAGTCCATAGATGGATCGCTGGAGCTTGCACATTTTGTTAGCACCTTTAGGATCGACAAAACCTTCTGGTTGCATCATATACAACTCTTCTTTAAGAAATCCATTAAGGAATGTAGTTTTAACATCCATTTGCCAGATTTCATAAAATGTGGCAATTGCTAACATGATTCGGACAGACTTAAGCATTGCTATAAGTGAGAACATCTCATCGTAGTCAACACCTTGAACTTTGTCAAAAACCTTTTTCGACAAGTTTAGCTTTGTAGATAGTAACACTACTATCAGCGTCCGTCTTCCTCTTGAAGATCCATTTATTTTCTATGGCTTGCCGATCATCGGGCAAGTCAATCAAAGTCCACACTTTGTTCTCATACATGGATCCCATCTCAGATTTCATGGTCTCAAGCCATTTCGCAGAATCTGGGCTCATCATCGCTTCCTCATAGTTCGTAGGTTCGTCATGGTCAAGTAAAATGACCTCCAGAACAGGATTACCGTACCACTCTGGTGCGATCTTACTCTGGTTGACCTACGAGGTTCGGTAGTAACTTGATCCGAAGTTTCATGATCATCATCATTAACTTCCTCACAAATCGGTGTAGGAATCACAGGAACAGATTTATGTGATGAACTACTTTCCAAAAAGGGAGAAGGTACAATTACCTTATCAAGTTCTACTTTTCTCCCACTCACTTCTTTCAAGAGAAACTTCTTCTCTAGAAAGGATCCATTCTTTAGCAACGAATATCTTGCCTTCGGATCTGTGATAGAAGGTGTACCCAACAATTTACTTTTGGGTATCCTATGAAGACTCACTTCTCTGATTTGGGTTTGAGCTTATCAGGATGAAACTTTTTCACATAAGCATCGCAACCCCAAACTTTAAGAAATGACAGCTTAGGCTTCTTGCTAAACCACAGTTCATACGGTGTCGTCTCAACGGATTTATATGGTGCCCTTTTTAACGTGAATGCAGTTGTCTCTAATGCATAATCCCAAAACGATAGTGGTAAGTCGGTAAGAGACATCATAGATCGCACCATATTTAGTAAAGTTCGATTACGACGTTCTAACGCACCATTACGCTGTGGTGTTCCAGGTGGCGTGAGTTGCGAAACTATTTCACATTGTTTCAAATGAAGACCAAACTCGTAACTCAAATATTCGTCTTCGTGATCAGATTGTAGAAACTTTATTTTCCTGTTACGATGATTTTACACTTCACTCTGAAGTTCTTTTGAACTTTTCAAATGTTTCAGACTTATGTTTCATCAAGTCGATATACCCATATCTGCTCAAATCATCTGTGAAGGTCAGAAAATAACGATACAGCCGCGAGCCTCAACACTCATCGGATCGCATACATCAGTATGTATTATTTCCAATAAGTCAGTTGCTCGCTCCATTGTTCCGGAGAACGGAGTCGTAGTCATCTTGCCCATAAGGCATGGTTCGCAAGCATCAAGTGATTCATAATCAAGTGATTCCAAAATCCCATCAGCATGGAGTTTCTTCGTGCGCTTTACACCAATATGACCTAAACGGCAGTGCCACAAATAAGTTGCACTATCATTATTAACTTTGCATCTTTTCGCTTCAATATTATGAATATGTGTATCACTACGATCGAGATCCAACAAACCATTTTCATTGGGTGCCAGGTTTCATGAATTTCATACGAGTTTTGGATTTACTAGAATTTAAAAACAAGGCATCTCAATGTTATGCCGGCAATCAACGGTGCCATGGTGTTTGACATTCATTCCCATTTCTTGCATGGGACATAAGCATACACCCAAGGACACATATTTGATTTTTCAACCAATTTATATGCAGTGGAGCATGCGCATGTAGTTCAAATTTGAATTATTCACATAAATGCATTGAAAACTCAGTTAATGCATAAAACTGTCCAAACGAACCGCGAAAAATCACAAAAATTCACACAACACTCCTGTTGTTCTACGTTGACACAAGAAAAAAACTTCAAAGCAATAAGAGGCAATGGATATCGTTTCGTCCCAAAGGTGGCACGTTCCCTACCAAAAACCATCATGCTTGTTGTGAGAACCTCCGGTTTGTGAGAAGCATATACCCAAACCTGCCCCAAATGGGACAAAATTTGTACCACGGCATGTTGATGCCGCTCCATGATAGCATGCCAAGTTTCATGAATTTCAGAAGAGTTTTGGATTTACTAGAATTTAAAAACCAGGCATCTCAATGTTTTGCCGGCAATCAACGCTGCCATGGTGTTTGAAATTCATTCCCATTTCTTACATGGGCCTAAGCATGTACCCAAGGACACAGATTTGATTTTTCAACCAATTTATATGCACTGGAGCATGCGCATGTAGTTCAAATTTGGATTATGCACATAAATGCATTGAAAACTAACTTAATGCATAAAAATGTCCAAACGAACCACGAAAAATCACAAAAAATCACACAACACTCCTGTTGTTCCATGTTGACACGAGAAAAAAACTTCAAAGCAATAAGAGGCAATGGATATCGTTTCGTCCCCAAAGGTGGGACGTTCCCTACCAAAAACCATCATGCTTGTTGTGAGAAGCTCC
>NW_025231224.1:8034-11779 GCF_018294505.1 Triticum aestivum
TCAAAGCAATAAGAGGCAATGGATATCGTTTCGTCCCAAAGGTGGCACGTTCCCTACCAAAAACCATCTTGCTTGTTGTGAGAAGCATATACCCAAACCTGCCCCAAATGGGACAAAATTTGTACCACGGCATGTTGATGCCGCTCCATGATAGAATGCCAAGTTTCAAGAATTTCAGAAGAGTTTTGGATTTACTAGAATTTAAAAACCAGGCATCTCAATGTTTTTCCGGCAATCAACGCTGCCACGGTGTTTGAAATTCATTCCCATTTCTTGCATGGGCCTAAGCATGCAGCCAAGGACACAGATTTGATTTTTCAACCAATTTATATCTACTGAAGCATGCGCATGTAGTTCAAATTTGGATTATGCACATAAATGCATTGAAAACTCACTCAATGCATAAAAATGTCCAAACGAACCCCGAAAAATCACAAAAATTCACACAACACTCCTGTTGTTCCATGTTGACACGAGAAAAAAAACTTCAAAGCAATAAGAGGCAATGGATATTGTTTCGTCCCTGAAGGTGGGATGTTCCCTACCGAAAACCATCATGCTTGTTGTGAGAAGCTCCGGTTTGTGAGAAGCATATACCCAAACCTGCCCCAAATGGGACAAAATTTGTACCACGGCATGTTGATGCCGCTCCATGATAGCATGCCAAGTTTCATGAATTTCAGAATAGTTTTGGATTTACTAGAATTTAAAAACCAGGCACCTCAATGTTTTGCCGGCAATCATCGGTGCCATGGTGTTTGAAATTCATTCCCATTTCTTGCATGGGACATAAGCATGCACCCAAGGACACAGATTTGATTTTTCAACCAATTTAAATGCACTGGAGCATGCGCATATAGTTCCAATTTCAATTATTCACATAAATGCATTGAAAACTCAGCTAATGCATAAAAATGTCCAAACAAACCCCGAAAAATCACAAAAATTCACACAACACTCCTGTTGTTCTATGTTGACACGAGAAAAAAACTTGAAAGCAATAAGAGGCAATAGATATCGTTTCGTCCCCAAAGGTGGGACGTTCCCTACCGAAAACCATCGTGCTTGTTGTGAGAAGCTCCGGTTCATGAGAAGCATATACCCAAACCTGCCCCAAATGGGACAAAATTTGTACCACGGCATGTTGATGCCGCTCCATGATAGGATGCCAAGTTTCATGAATTTCAGACGATTTTGGATTTACTAGAATTAAAAAACCTGGCATCTCAATGTTTTGCCGGCAATCAACGGTGCCATGGTGTTTGAAATTCATTCCTATTTCTTGCATGGGACCTAAGCATGCACCCAAGGACACAGATTTGATTTTTCAACCAATTTATATGCACTGGAGCATGCGGATCTAGTTCAAATTTTAATTATACACATAAAATCATAAATGCATTGAAAACTCAGCTAATGCATAAAAATGTCCAAACAAACCCCGAAAAATCACAAAAATTCACACAACACTCCTGTTGTTCTATGTTGACATGAGAAAAAAACTTGAAAGCAATAAGAGGCAATGGATATCGTTTCGTCCCCAAAGGTGGGACGTTCCCTACCGAAAACCATCGTGCTTGTTGTGAGAAGCTCCGGTTCATGAGAAGCATATACCCAAACCTGCCCCAAATGGGACAAAATTTGTACCACGGCATGTTGATGCCGCTCCATGATAGGATGCCAAGTTTCATGAATTTCAGACGATTTTGGATTTACTAGAATTAAAAAACCTGGCATCTCAATGTTTTGCCGGCAATCAACGGTGCCATGGTGTTTGAAATTCATTCCTATTTCTTGCATGGGACCTAAGCATGCACCCAAGGACACAGATTTGATTTTTCAACCAATTTATATGCACTGGAGCATGCGGATCTAGTTCAAATTTTAATTATACACATAAAATCATAAATGCATTGAAAACTCAGTTAATGCATAAAAATGTCCAAACGAACCCCGAAAAATCACAAAAATTCACACAACACTCCTGTTCTTCTATGTTGACGCGAGAAAAAAACTTCAAAGCAATAAGAGGCAATGGATATCGTTTCGTCCCCAAAGGTGGGACGTTCCCTACCGAAAACCATCATGCTTGTTGTGAGAAGCTCCGGTTTGTGAGAAGCATATACCCAAACCTGCCCCAAATGGGACAAAATTTGTACCACGCCATGTTGATGCTGCTCCATGATAGCATGCCAAGTTTCATGAATTTCATACGAGTTCTGGATTTACTAGAATTTAAAAACCAGGCATCTCAATGTTATGCCGGCAATCAATGGTGCCATGGTGTTTGAAATTCATTCCCATTTCTTGCATGGGACATAAGCATGCACCCTAGGACACAGATTTGATTTTTCAACCAATTTATATGCAGTGGAGCATGCGCATGTAGTTCAATTTTGAATTATTCACATAAATGCATTGAAAACTCAGTTAATGCATAAAAATGTCAAAACGAACCCCGAAAAATCAAAAAAATTCACACAACACTCTTGTTGTTCTATGTTGACACGAGAAAAAAACTTCAAAGCAATAAGAGGCAATGGATATCGTTTCGTCCCCAAAGGTGGGACGTTCCCTACCGAAAACCATCATGCTTTTTGTGAGAAGCTCCAGTTTGTGAGAAGCATATACCAAAACCTGCCCCAAATGGGACAAAATGTGTGCCATGGCATGTTGATGCCGCTCCATGCTAGCATGCCAAGTTTCATGAATTTCATATGAGTTTTGGATTTACTAGAATTTAAAAACTAGGCATTTCAATGTTTTGCCGGCAATCAACGGTGCCATGGTGTTTGAAATTCATTCCCATTTCTTGCATGGGACCTAAGAATGCACCCAAGGACACAGATTTGATTTTTCAACCGATTTATATGCACTGGAGCATGCGCATGTAGTAAAAATTTGAATTATGCACATAAATGCATTGAAAACTCACTTAATGCATAAAAATGTCCAAACGAACCCCGAAAAATCACAAAAATTCACACAACACTCCTGTGGTTCTATGTTGACATGAGAAAAAAACTTGAAAGCAATAAGACGCAATGGATATCGTTTCGTCCCAAAGGTGGCACGTTCCCTACCAAAAACCATCATGCTTGTTGTGAGAAGCTCCGGTTTGTGAGAAGCATATACCCAAACCTGCCCCAAATGGGACAAAAATTTTACCTCGGCAGGTTGATGCCGCTCCATGATAGCATGCCAAGTTTCATGAATTTCAGACGAGTTTTGGACTAGAATTGAAAAACCAGGCATCTCAATGTTTTGCTGGCAATCAACGGTGCCATGGTGTTTGAAATTCATTCCTATTTCTTGCATGGGACCTAAGCATGCACCCAAGGACACAGATTTGATTTTTCAACCAATTTATATGCACTGGAGCATGCGCATGTAGTTCAAATTTGAATTATGCACATAAATCATAAATGCATTGAAAACTCAGTTGATGCATAAAAATGTCCAAACGAACCCCGAAAAATCACAAAAATTCACACAACACTCCTGTTGTTCTATGTTGGCACGAGAAACAAACATGAAAGCACTAAGAGGCAATGGATATCGTTTCGTCCCCAAAGGTGGGACGTTCCCTACCGAAAACCATCATGCTTGTTGTGAGAAGCTCTGGTTTGTGAGAAGCATATACCTAAACCTGCCCCAAATGGGACAAAATTTGTACCACGGCATGTTGATGCCGCTCCATGATAGCATGCCAAGTTTCATGAATTTCATACGAGTTCTGGATTTA
>NW_025231225.1:0-1267 GCF_018294505.1 Triticum aestivum
TGATAGAGGCGAGGGTGTCCCGATCTTTCGATGAGATGATAACTATCGATTTGGTGGAGACGACTTTGACGATCCGACTACAAACGTGCACGACGTTGCGCCTTAGCAATCGCTAAACCAATCTCCTGAGGTTACTGACGATGCCGGAAGCACGGTCAGCCTGACCACGAAGGTCTATTCCTGCAAGCAATCGAAGAACGAGCAAGAATATGATAAAGCAATCTGAATATTGCAAATATATATGAGGTATTGATAATGGTGGGGATCCTTAAGCGGTCTTGGTCTGGTCGTTGGACACAAACGAAGTACACGAAGTTGCGTTGGCTAACTTTTAACTAAACAAATCCCAAGGAAAAGCTACTAGATGGATCTACTTATATAGGAGCAAGGGGTGGAGGCCAAGGAGGTGGGAGGACGTCCCAAGGCAGCCTAAAACTAAATCTAGGTCGTACAAGGCCAATGGGCCCAAGTGGAGGTGATGTAACACCTTTGGACTTGTAGTTTGACTCGGATTCTGTTGCAGCATCAGATTGTTTCGTCCACAACTCAACGCTCCGGACGAATTTGAAGGTGATTCCAATTGGGTTGGAAAGTGCACGAAATCTAGTTTCCAAAAAAAAAGAATCACCCAATTCGGAGTCCGTATGAAAAACTTGTGTGCGTTTTGAGTCAGGTGTGTCTGTGTAGTCCGAATCTGAATCCAGAACGTGAGAGACTTGGACTCTATCTTCTCTTGGGCCAAAAGTGACGTGAGAGAACTTTTTGGACAGCAAATAAACATCTCTTTTTCTTCCTTATCTTCATATGTGGATTGTACAAATGTCCCATACACCTGCAATTAGACAAAACACAAAAGTGTGTGAAGTATTTTTGTTCTCGATAACATAAATAGATTATTGAATAGTTTGCACTAGAAATCACCTGACAAATATGCATATATGCAATATTTTTGGTCATATCCAAGGTAGTCATGTCCTCATCATCCTCCCCTTCTTGAAAATAAAGCCGTCCTCGGCGTTGCTTAATCTGAAATGTGGCTAACAAAAGAGACAAGGTGTACATGTTGTATATGTATATGTCATCCATTTTTACTTCCCTTGATTTTTGCATATATGACACATGAATAGATGAGTAACTTGCATAGTTCATAAAATCTAAAGCCAAAAAATTAGCACAAGAAGTAGAAGGCATGAAAATATTGCAACTCAGTTTGCACATATAAGTGAAGCTCTTATTCATTTCAAAAGATTGACAATGTTCATCATTA
>NW_025231225.1:8899-11777 GCF_018294505.1 Triticum aestivum
GGGGCTGTGGGTGTAACAATGGTATTGATGTCCTCATCATCCTCCCCTTCTTGAAATGAAGTCGTCCTCGACGGAAGTTCATCTTCCTCACCCAAATAAGGCTTCAAATCTGCAATGTTAAAAGTGGGACTAACACCATAATCTGCAGGCAGCTCAAGTTTATATGCATTATCATTTATTTTCTCTAACACCTTAAAGGGACCATCAGCCCGTGGCATGAGCTTTGATTTGCGCAAATCAGGAAATCCATCCTTACGCAAATGTAACCAAACAAGATCTCCAGGTGCAAACACAACATGTTTTCTACCCTTATCTCCAGCAAGTTTATATTTGGCATTCATACGCTCAATGTTTTCCTTAGTTAACTCATGCATTTTTAAAATCAATTCAGCACGTTGTTTAGCATCAAAATTAACCTTCTCCGAAGATGGAAGAGGCAACAAATCAATAGGTGCACGAGGTAGGAAACCATACACAACTTCAAAAGGGCACATCTTAGTAGTAGAATGCAATGAACGATTATAAGCAAATTCAATATGAGGCAAGCATTCCTCCCACATTTTCTTATTACTCTTCAAAACAGCCCTAAGCATAGTAGACAATGTTCTATTGACTACTTCAGTTTGGCCATCAGTTTGGGGGTGACAAGTAGTACTAAAAAGCAGTTTAGTCCCCAACTGAGCCCATAAACATCTCCAAAAGTGGCTAAGAAATTTAGTATCATGATCTGAAACAATAGTATTTGGCACACCATGCAAGTGAATAATTTCACGAAAAAACAAATCAGCAACATTAACAGCATCATCGCTTTTATGACATGGTATAAAGTGTGCCATTTTCGAGAATCTGTCCACGACAACAAATATGCTATCCATCCCCTTCTTTGTTCGAGGTAAACCTAAAACAAAGTCCATAGATATATCCTCCCAAGGAACACTAGGTACAGGCAAAGGCATATATAAACCATGAGGATTGAGTCGTGACTTAGCTTTTTGACATGTAGTGCAGCGAGCAATAAAACGCTCAACATCCCGTCTCATCTTTGGCCAAAAGAAATGTGTAGCAAGTACGTCCTCCGTCTTCTTCACGCCAAAGTGTCCCATTAATCCTCCTCCATGCGCCTCCTCCAACAACAAAAGACGAACGGAGCTAGCTGGAATGCATAGCTTGTTAGCACGAAACACAAACCCATCGTTAACGACAAACTTGTTCCACATTCTTCCTTCTTTACAATTCTGCATTACATCTTTAAAATCAGCATCATGCACATATTGATCTTTGATGGTCTCCAAACCAAATATTTTGAAGTCAAGTTGTGAAAGCACAGTATAGTGACGAGACAATGCATCAGCAATAACATTTTCTTTTCCCTTCTTGTGTTTAATGACATAAGGGAAAGTCTCAATGAATTCAACCCATTTAGCATGTCTACGATTCAGTTTAGCTTGACTTTTAATATGTTTCAAAGATTCATGATCAGAATGTATAACAAATTCTTTGGGCCATAAATAATGTTGCCATGTTTCTAAAGTCCGAACAAGAGCATATAATTCTTTATCATAAGTAGAATAATTTAGACTAGGCCCACTCAATTTTTCAGAAAAGTATGCAACAGGTTTGCCATCTTGTAATAACACACCTCCTAATCCAATTCCACTAGCATCACATTCAAGCTCAAAAGTCTTATTAAAATCAGGAAGTTGCAGTAAAGGAGCATGTGTCAACTTATCTTTCAATACCGAGAAGGCTTCTTCCTGTGCGGTACCCCAAAGAAAAGGCACATCTTTCTTTGTAAACTCATTGAGAGGTGCAGCAATGGTGCTGAAATCTCTCACAAAACGCCTATAGAATCCAGCGAGGCCAAGAAATCTCCTCACTTGTGTGACCGTTTTGGGCTGCGGCCAACTCTCAATAGCTTCAATCTTGGCTTTATCAACTTCAATTCCCTGTGGAGTAACAACATAGCCAAGAAAAGATACTCGGTCGGTGCAAAAGGTGCACTTCCCAAGGTTACCAAACAAACGTGCATCACGTAGAGCAATAAAAACAGCACGTAAATGTTCCAAATGTTCTTCCAAAGATCTGCTATAAATCAGTATATCATCAAAATAGACTACCACAAATCGTCCAATGAAAGCACGTAAAACTTCGTTCATTAGTCTCATGAACGTACTAGGCGCATTAGTTAACCCAAAAGGCATGACTAACCACTCATATAATCCAAACTTAGTTTTAAAAAATATTGTTTTCCATTCATCCCCCAATTTCATACGAATTTGATGGTATCCACTACGCAAATCAACTTTGGAGAATATTGTAGAGCCACTCAATTCATCTAGCATATCATCTAGCCTAGGAATAGGATAACGATAACGAATAGTAATATTATTAATGCCTCTACAATCAACACACATACGCGATGTACCATCCTTTTTCGGCACTAGAATAATAGGAACAACACAAGGACTAAGGGATTCGCGTATATAACCTTTGTCGAGAAGCTCTTGTACTTGACGCATAATCTCCTTCGTCTCCTCTGGATTGGTACGGTATGGCGCACGGTTTGGCAGTGAAGCACCGGGAATTAAGTCGATCTGATGCTCAATCCCTCGAATAGGTGGTAATCCCGGTGGCACGTCTTGTGGAAAGACGTCAGCGAACTCCTGCAAAGTGTTAGTGATAGCAGGAGGCAAAGAGGAAGGCACGTCCTCGAATGAAAATAATGCATCTTTGCACACAAAAGCATAGCAAACAGATTTGCTGAAATCTAGCTCATCAATATCAGATTTGGTGGCAAATAAACATGCACTTTTCAATTTAATTTCAGAAGCAACACTAGATGGTTTATTATTATGCTTCATTTGTTGCTCAAATTCTT
>NW_025231226.1:0-1394 GCF_018294505.1 Triticum aestivum
AAAATAACAAATGAAGTCAGAAAGGGTTGAAAATTGATGATGTGGCTTTGAATGGTGCATTTTGAACACAGAAAAACTGTGGAGTTCAAATAAGTTCAAGAAAATGAAATCCCTTTGTAACAGACGAGTTTCCGTGTGAAACCCTGATACTTCGAATGAGATTGTCCGTTTTGTACACGAAGTGCATCCAGTTTTTCCCGTAAGCCTCTCTACTTTCTTACACATGCTATGTGGGTGAAATGATGACACCATGCCAACTTTAAACCTTTTCAGAGTTCATTTGTAGTACTTTTTTCAATTTCAGGGTCTTATAGCTCAAAAAAATCAGTAAATGCATGAAGAATAACAAATGAAGCCAGAAAGGGTTGGAAATCGATGATGTGGCTTTGAATGGTGCATTTTGGAAACAGAAAAACTAGGAGTTCAAATAAGTTCAAGAAAATGAAATCCCTTTGTAACACACGAGTTTCCGTGTGAAACCGTGATACTTCGAATGAGATTGTCCGTTTTGTACACGAAGTGCATCCAGTTTTTGCCGTAAGCCTCTCTACATTCTTGCACATGCTATGTGGGTCAAATGATGACACCATGCCAACTTTCAACCTTTTCAGAGTTCATTTGTAGTGCTTTTCAATTTTAGGGTCTTATAGCTCAAAAAAATCAGTAAATGCATGAAAAAAAACAAATGAAGTCAGAAAGGGTTGGAAAATGATGATGTGGCTTTGAATGGTGCATTTTGAACACAGAAAAACTAGGAGTTCAAATAAGTTCAAGAAAATGAAATCCCTTTGTAACACACGAGTTTCCGTGTGAAACCCTAATACTTAGAATGAGATTGTCCGTTTTGTACACGAAGTGCATCCAGTTTTTGCCGTAAGCCTCTCTAATTTCTTACACATGCTATGTGGGTGAAATGATGACACCATGCCAACTTTCAACCTTTTCAGAGTTCATTTGTAGTGCTTTTTTCAATTTCAGGGTCTTATAGCTCGAAAAAATCAGTAAATGCATGAAAAATAACAAATGAAGCCAGAAAGGGTCAAAAATCGATGATGTGGCTTTGAATGGTGCATTTTGAAAATAGAAAAACTAGGAGTTCAAATAAGTTCAAGCAAATGAAATCCCTTCGTAACAGACGAGTTTCCGTGTGAAACCCTGATACTTCGAATGAGATTGTCCGTTTTGTACACGAAGTGCATGCAGTTTTTGCCGTAAGCCTCTCTACTTTCTAAAACATGCTATGTGGGTGAAATGATGACACCATGCCAACTTTCAACCTTTTCAGAGTTCATTTGTAGTGCTTTTCAATTTCAGGGTCTTATAGCTCAAAAAAATCAGTAAATGCATGAAAAATAACAAATGAAGCCAGAAAGGGTTGAAAATTGATGATGTGG
>NW_025231226.1:8537-9240 GCF_018294505.1 Triticum aestivum
AATGCATGAAAAATAACAAACGAAGTCAGAAAGGGTTGAAAATCGATGATGCGGCTTTGAATGGTGCATTTTGAACACAGAAAAACTAGGAGTTCAAATAAGTTCAAGAAAATGAAATCCCTTTGTAACTCACGAGTTTCCGTGTGAAACCCTAATACTTCGAATGAGATTGTCCGTTTTGTACACGAAGTGCATCCAGTTTTTGCCGTAAGCCTCTCTACTTTCTTGCACATGCTATGTGGGTGAAATGATGACACCATGCCAACTTTCAACCTTTTCAGAGTTCATTTGTAGTGCTTTTTTCAATTTGAGAGTCTTGTAGCTCAAAAAATTCAGTAAATGCAAGAAAAATAACAAATGAAGTCAGAAAGGGTTGAAAATCGATGATGTGGCTTTGAATGGTGCATTTTGAACACAGAAAAACTATGGAGTTCAAATAAGATCAATAAAATGAAATCCCTTTGTAACAGACGAGTTTCCGTGTGAAACCCTGATACTTCGAATGAGATTGTCCGTTTTGTACACGAAGTGCATCCAGTTTTTGCCGTAAGCCTCTCTACTTTCTTGAACATGCTATGTGGGTGAAATGATGACACCATGCCAACTTTCAACCTTTTCAGAGTTCATTTGTAGTGCTTTTCAATTTCAGGGTCTTATAGCTCAAAAAAATAGTAAATGCATGAAAAATAACAAATGAAGTCAG
>NW_025231226.1:9465-10074 GCF_018294505.1 Triticum aestivum
GTTTTTGCTGTAAGCCTCTCAACTTTCTTACACATGCTATGTGGGTGAATTGATGACACCATGCCAACTTTCAACCTTTTCAGAGTTCATTTGTAGTGCTTTTTTCAATTTCAGGGTCTTATAGCTCAAAAAAATCAGTAAATGCATGAAAATTAACAAATGAAGCCAGAAAGGGTCAAAAATCGATGATGTGGCTTTGAATGGTGCATTTTGAAAATAGAAAAACTAGGAGTTCAAATAAGTTCAAGAAAATGAAATCCCTTTGTAAGAGACGAGTTTCCGTGTGAAACCCTGATACTTCGAATGAGATTGTCCGTTTTGTACACCAAGTGCATCCAGTTTTTGCCGTCAGCCTCTCTACTTTCTTGAACATGCTATGTTGGTGAAATGATGTCACCATGCCAACTTTCAACCTTTCTGAGTTCATTTGTAGTGCTTTTCAATTTCAGGGTCTTATAGCTTAAAAAAATCAGTAAATGCATGAAAAATAACAAATGAAGCCAGAAAGGGTTGAAAATTGATGATGTGGCTTTGAATGGTGCATTTTGAAAACAGAAAAACTAGGAGTTCAAATAAGTTCAAGAAAATGAAATCCCTTTCTAACAGACG
>NW_025231226.1:10146-10820 GCF_018294505.1 Triticum aestivum
GGTTGAAAATTGATGATGTGGCTTTGAATGGTGCATTTTGAAAACAAAAAAACTAGGAGTTCAAATAAGTTCAAGAAAATGAAATCCCTTTCTATCAGACGAGTTTCCGTGTGAAACCCTGATACTTCGAATGAGATTGTCCGTTTTGTACACGAAGTGCATCCAGTTTTTGCCATAAGCCTCTCTACTTTCTTACACATGCTATGTGGGTGAAATGATGACACCATGCCAACTTTCAACCTTTTCAGAGTTCATTTGTAGTGCTTTTTTCAATTTCAGGGTCTTATAGCTCAAAAAAATCAGTAAATGCATGAAAAATAACAAATGAAGCCAGAAAGGGTTGAAAATCGATGATGTGGCTTTGAATGGTGCATTTTGAAAATAGAAAAACTAGGAGTTCAAATAATTTCAAGAAAATGAAATCCCTTTCTAAGAGACGAGTTTCCGTGTGAAACCTTGATACTTCGAATGAGACTGTCCGTTTTGTACACGAAGTGCATCCAGTTTTTGCCGTAAGCCTCTCTATTTTCTTGAACATGCTATGTGGGTGAAATGATGACACCATGCCAACTTTCAACCTTTTCACAGTTCATTTGTAGTGCTTTTCAATTTCATGGTCTTATAGCTCTAAAAAATCAGTAAATGCATGAAAAATAACAAATGAAGTCAGAAAG
>NW_025231226.1:10830-11777 GCF_018294505.1 Triticum aestivum
AGCTCAAAAAAATCAGTAAATGCATGAAGAAAAACAAATGAAGTCAGAAAGGGTTGGAAAATGATGATGTGGCTTTGAATGGTGCATTTTGAACACAGAAAAACTAGGAGTTCAAATAAGTTCAAGAAAATGAAATCCCTTTGTAACACACGAGTTTCCGTGTGAAACCCTAATACTTAGAATGAGATTGTCCGTTTTGTACACGAAGTGCATCCAGTTTTTGCCGTAAGCCTCTCTACTTTCTTACACATGCTATGTGGGTGAAATGATGACACCATGCCAACTTTCAACCTTTTCTGAGTTCATTTGTAGTGCTTTTTCAATTTCAGGGTCTTATAGCTCAAAAAAATCAGTAAATGCATGAAAAATAACAAATGAAGCCAGAAAGGGTTGAAAATCGATGATGTGGCTTTGAATGGTGCATTTTGAAAAAAAGAAAAACTAGGAGTTCAAATAAGTTCAAGAAAATGAAATCCCTTTGTAACAGACGAGTTTCCGTGTGAAACCTTGATACTTCGAATGAGATTGTCCGTTTTGTACACGAAGTGCATCCAGTTTTTGCCGTAAGCCTCTCTACTTTCTTGAACATGCTATGTGGGTGAAATGATGACACCATGCCAACTTTCAACCTTTTCAGAGTTCATTTGTAGTGCTTTTCAATTTCAGGGTCTTATAGCTCAAAAAAATCAGTAAATGCATGAAAAATAACAAATGAAGCCAGAAAGGGTTGAAAATTGATGATGTGGCTTTGAATGGTGCATTTTGAAAACAGAAAAACTAGGAGTTCAAATAAGTTCAAGAAAATGAAATCCCTTTCTAACAGACGAGTTTCCGTGTGAAACCCTGATACTTCGAATGAGATTGTCCGTTTTGTACACGAAGTGCATGCGGTTTTTGCTGTAAGCCTCTCAACTTTCTTACACATGCTATGTGGGTGAATTGATGAC
>NW_025231227.1:0-11776 GCF_018294505.1 Triticum aestivum
TTGGAGAAATTTTTATTTGGATCATTTTCAAAATGATTCTGAGGGTTTCACAGATCCCCATTTCAAATTAAATGGAAATTTAAACATGATGCACACACTCTGATGCATGACTAGCTAGGGTGTGACAACTCACCCCCACTCAAAAGAATCTCGTCCCGAGATTTGGGTTCCTCCGGGAAGAAGGCGGGATATTCGAGTCGAAGACGATCCTCCCTTTCCCAAGTTGCTTCATCTTCAGAATGGTGCGACCATTGAACTTTGAGAAACTTGATATTCTGGCGTCGGGTGGTACGTTCGGCCTGATCGAGGATACGAATGGGGTACTCTCGATATGTAAGATTATCTTGGAGATCAAGCGTTTCGTGGTCCACTTCACGGATAGGATCCGAGAAGCAACGCCTGAGTTGAGAAACGTGGAAGACATCGTGGACCCTGGAGAGGTGCGGAGGTAGTTCCAACTGGTAGGCAACTTCTCCTCGTTTGGCAAGAATGCGAAAAGGTCCAATGTAACGAGGAGCCAATTTGCCTTTGATACCGAAACGATGGGTTCCCTTTAGAGGGGTGACCCGAAGATAAGCCTTCTCGTCAACCTCGAAAGTCATAGCCTTATGTTTTCGGTCATATTGACTCTTTTGACGAGATTGGGCTGTTTTCAACTTTTCACGAACGATGCGAACTTGATCTTCTGCTTCCTGAATCATATCCGGGCCAAAGAATTGTCTTTCCCCGGTCTCTGACCAGTTAAGGGGTGTTCGACACCGTCGTCCATAGAGAACTTCAAAAGGCGCTTTACCCAAGCTAGACTGATAGCTGTTGTTGTAAGCGAATTCGGCAAATGGAAGGCACTTCTCCCAGTCCATTCCGAATGAGATAACAGAGGCTCGAAGCATGTCTTCTAGAATCTGGTTGACGCGTTCCACTTGACCACTCGACTGAGGGTGGAAGGCGGTGCTAAAGGAGAGACGAGTCCCCATAGCATTTTGGAAACTTTCCCAAAATCGAGAGGTGAAAAGACTTCCTCGATCCGAGTTAATTTCCAAAGGAACACCATGGAGGGACACTATACGGGAGATGTATAAGTCTGCCAACTGACTAGCGGTTATACTCTCACGAACAGGCAAGAAATGGGCTACTTTGGAAAGACGATCGACCACGACGAAAATAGCATTATTCCCTCTCTTGGTCCTGGGAAAACCGGCAATGAAATCCATACCAATTTTATCCCATTTCCATTCAGGAATAGCTAAGGGTTGAAGGGTGCCAGCAGGCCGTTGATGCTCTGCTTTTACACGACGACAGACGTCGCATTTAGCAATATACTGAGCAATTTCTCTCTTCATCCTAGTCCACCAGAACCTTTGGCGTAGGTCCTGATACATCTTAGTACTACCGGGATGAATGGTGAGAGGAGATTCATGAGCCTCCTTAAGGATCAACTGCCGTAGATGCTGGTTCTTGGGAACCACTAGACGGTTCTCAAAGTACACAACACCATGATCATTTGAGGAGAAGCAACTAGCACCTCCGCTAGCAATGTTCTCTTTGATTTTAGATATTCCCTTATCTCGCTTTTGGGCAGCGATGATTTGATCCGTAAGAGTAGGTTTTGCCACCAAGGTGGAAAGAAAACCTTGAGGAACAATGTGAAGGTTTAGCTTCCGAAATTCCTCATGGAGAAGCGGTTGACTTTGTTGTAATATCAGGTTGTTACAATAAGATTTACGACTTAGCGCATCAGCCATGACGTTGGCTTTCCCTGGGGTATAGGTTATTCCTAAGTCGAAGTCTGTGATCAATTCAACCCAACGCCTTTGTCTGAGATTCAAATCCGGTTGGGTGAAGATGTACTTCAGACTTTGGTGATCAGTGAATATTTTGCAACGATTACCGAGGAGGTAATGTCGCCAGGTCTTAAGTGCATAGACTACGGCTGCAAGTTCTAGATCATGAGTAGGATAATTCTCCTCATGTGGGTGCAATTGCCGTGAAGCGTAGGCAATTACGTGTCGATCTTGCATGAGAATGCAACCTAGTCCTTGTCGCGAGGCGTCGCAGTAGATAACAAAGTCCTTGGAGAAGTCTGGCGGTACCAGTACGGGAGCAGAGGTCAGGCGTCTTTTCAGTTCCTGAAAGCTGTGCTCACACTGTAGAGTCCATTCGAACTTCTTATCTTTCTTGAGGAGTTCGGTTAGAGGTTTAGCAACCTTGGAGAAGTTCTCGACAAAGCGACGACAATAGCTCGCTAAGCCTAGAAAACTCCGAACTTGCTTGACCGATTCGGGTGGAGTCCAATTAAGGACGGCTTGAACTCGCTCAGGATTAACAGCAATACCTTTACCAGATATTACATGACCCAGATAGGTCACTTCTGACAACCAGAATTCACATTTAGAAAATTTGGCATAAAGGCGATGCTCTCGAAGTTTCTTCAACACTAGCCTTAGATGTTCGGCATGTTCTTCCTCGTTCTTGGAGTATATGAGTATATCGTCGAGATAAACTACGACGAATTTATCCAGATACTCCATGAAGATTGAGTTCATTAACCGAGAAAAGGTGGCTGGAGCGTTGGTTAAACCGAAGGACATGACGGTGTACTCGTATTGGCCATAACGAGTAACAAAGGCCGTTTTAGGAATGTCCCCGTTTCTGATTTTGATTTGATGGTAGCCCAACCTCAAATCCATCTTGGAGAAGACTGAGGATCCAGCGAGCTGATCATACAGATCGTTGATCCTGGGAAGCGGGTATTTGTTCTTGATTGTGACCAAATTGACCGGCCGGTAATCTACAACCATTCGGTCCGTACCATCCTTCTTCTTAA
The DNA here is from genome assembly GCF_018294505.1 of Triticum aestivum. Lineage (NCBI taxonomy): Eukaryota > Viridiplantae > Streptophyta > Magnoliopsida > Poales > Poaceae > Triticum > Triticum aestivum. The sequence goes on from NW_025231227.1 coordinate 2,825, forward strand.
CGAATAGGACGGGGCAAGCCCACGGAGATGAACTAGGGCGGATGAAACCCTTTTTCAAGGATTCATCGAGTTGTTTCTTAAGCTCGGCTAGTTCTAGGGGTGCCATCTTATAAGGTCTTCTAGCAATCGGAACGGTTCCGGGGATGAGGTCTATTACAAACTCAACATCCCTGTCAGGTGGAACCCCTGGCAATTCTTCTGGAAAGACATCCGGAAAATCACGAACTACCGGAACGTCCTCAAGGTCTGGCAAAGGGCTGGCGTTAAGAGAATATAATTGTCGCTTGGCTATTCGAGTCAAAACATTGACTATCTTCCTCGAAGGATGGGTGAGTTGAACGGTCCTAGAGAAGCAATCAATTTTGGCTTGATGAGCTGACATCCAGTCCATACCCAAAATGATATTAATATCTGAAGATTTAAGGGCTATCAAAGATGCAAGAAAAACAAGTCTGTCGACTTGGATTTCATTTCCATGGCTTACTCTAGAAGTTTGCCATTTGGATCCCGGAGTTTGAATTACCATGGAGGATGGCAAGTCACAGAATGCAACGTTATGCAAACGAGCATAATTTTCAGATATAAAAGAATGAGAGGCTCCTGTATCGAAAAGAACAGATGCCGGGTGGCAATTAACAAGAAGCGTACCGAGAACGACGTTGGGATCTTCTTGAGCTTCTTCGGCAGAGATACAGTTGACATGGCCACGTGAAGCGGTGACCGGTTTAGCATGAAACACTTTTCCTGTCGGCTTGCCACGGCCAACAGCTTTAGCAAATTGATTGGGGTTGGTCTGGGGACACTCACGCATATAATGACCAGATTCCCCACACTTGAAACAAGTCACGGAACTGGTACGTGGAGGAGCATTATTGGTTGGACCCCCATAGGGCTTGGCTGGAGCAGACTGTTGAGCGGGGCGAGGCGCCTGGAAAGATGGCCTCGGTGTGAACCTGGGTGGCAGGGCGGTGTTGGGTACCCACACGCGGCGCTTCTGAGGACCAGCACCGGATGAGGAACCCATGTCACGTCCATGCTTGCGTGTTGCGTCATAGTCAGTCTGACCAGTTTCAGCACTGATGGCTTTGTTGACAAGTTTCGAAAAAGATGTGCACTCATGCAGACGGAGGTCGCGGCGAAGCTCAGGACTAAGGCCCTTACGGAACCTTGCTTGCTTCTTGGCGTCAGTAGACACTTCCTCAGTTGCATATCGGGCGAGATTACCAAACTCTCTGCTATAGACATCCACAGAGAGTCGGCCTTGGGTGAAGTTGCAGAATTCCTCACGTTTACGGTCCATGAGACCCTCCGGAATGTGATGTTCACGGAAAGCCTCGCTGAACTCAGCCCAAGTAGTGACATGGCCCGCTGGGCGCATAGCTCCATAATTTTCCCACCATAGACTGGCGGGGCCTTCAAGATGATATGCGGCAAAGGTGACCTTGTCAGCCTCCGCTACCAGCGCGGAACGCAGCTTGTGAGAGATACTGCGAAGCCAGTCATCAGCGTCGAGAGGCTCGACGGAGTGGTGGAACGTGGGTGGATGTAATTTGATAAAATCACTGAGTGACACCACGTTAGCCCTCTGATGGTGTGCTGTATTCTGTTCAATACGTTCCAACAAACGGTTTGTCTCCCGCTTGTTTCTCTCAGCTTCCATCATCACCTCGGCTAGTGAAGGAGGATGAGGCAGATTTTCATTCCTGGCTTCACTGCCTTCGGCCTGCTCTTGGGAAGCAGGGTTGGCGCGCGTGTTGACCATCCTAGGTAAACAAGACAATGATTTAGTCAGAATGATAAAATTCCGACATAGGATACATAAGGTAAGGAATAACTCGGAATGCAAGACGATCATCCGTATGACATGGTAGATACAGAAACTGCTTCTTTATTCCATCGTCATACACACCATACAAGGTTTAGTACAAGACCAAACAAAGTACTATTACGGTGAGAAAAGGATTACATCTCATCGGAGGCATTCCAAGCTCCTATACATTATTTTTCTACATCTCCGGAAGGAGTACAAACTAGGTCATATCCCACGAGTCACGCGGAATGATAGACGACACAGCTCGTGCGAACTAGGGATACTATCACTAACTCAGACCGATCCGTAGTAGTCCTCATAGAAGTCACCTCCATAGCCTGGAAGCTCAACATGTTCATCCGGAAACAGACGATCTCGCGGAGCTTGTGGACCATAGGGGCTAGGATGAGGCCTTGGACCAACAAACGGTGGCCTGCGGGGACCGCGAGGTGGGGTGATGCCTCCTACATCACGCCAAACCATCACGTCTGGCAGAGCAGATCTCACAGGATAGAGATCGCGCATATCTGAATATCCAGCTTGCACCGCCGGTGCGAACCGAGTCAAAGTGGCCCAGTGGTCAGCACGGGTATTGAAGAGCTCTAACCTTAAGGCCCGATTTTCACGGTCCTTATCCTCGAGCATCTCAGCAGTGGTGCGAGTCCGTGAATCCTCCTGAGTGGAGTCAGCATAGATAGCCTGGAGGTACCCTTGTGCTCCCGGAAGTGATCCTGGCATATACCGGAAATCAGAGTCCCGAAATAAACCAGATCTGACTCGCATAATGGTCATCATGGAGTAGGCGGCATCCTGCACAGCCATCTCAATAGTAACCCCGAGTCCATAGGAGCAGTGAAGAGGCTCAGTGGATCCAGGATAAGATGGAAATATCCTGACAGTGCAGAGATACTGGCTTTCATTGAAGTCCCGGAATTGCTCTTCGACCGTGTACTCGGGATACCAGCGATATCCAGCCTCAGTCATTACCCTGACCAACTTAGCAGTATGGCCGGGTACATCTAGGCATCGAGTCAGGCGAACCACTTGATTGAGGTCGCGAGTGGCCATCTGAAAGCACAGTTATAATGCAAAGGCATTAGAATTTCTAGCAAAATTTCGGCAGCATAACAGCTGTAAATGCTCAAAAAGGATTTTGAGACATTTGACAAAGGATTTCGTACACACTCAACATCATCATATCAAAGTTCTGAAACCATGTTGGCAACACAATGTGGTAGTAGAACTGAACTAGGCTTGTATCCATCAAACTTATAAGGTACTACTGATTAGTAACTCGTGATCCTGGTAGAGAGAGCAGATCCTAATTCCTTAACCCCCGGTGGAAGAATGGACTGACTCAGATCAGAAAGTCATAAGGTATAAGGAGTAAAAAGAGCCTTACGTTCCAACCCACAAACAATTCCCCTACATATAACTAAAGAATTTCTAGACTCAACATCGACCAGTTTGGCTTGGAGAACCTACAGGCAGTCCGGCTCTGATGCCAACGCTGTCAGGACCCCGACTCGATGTCACATCGATCTAGCCGGTAACACTTCATATCACTTTGCGGCCTCACGCACGGTATTCCCACGGGTGTCGCCTTACCTTTGCCCGGGACCGTTTGCGCCTTTTGGCTCACGTATATGATAGTGTCGCTAGCATCCATATGATAAAGAGCCCGGGCTGACATGACTAGTCGTAAACCCAAAGTGGCACAGACTTACAGGGACAGGCATCCATGACCCAGCTTCAAACGTGTCGGTCATCAGCAAGTGGGTCCGGGCTGTAGCACTGGGCTAGCAGGACTCCGGTAAACCGGGCTGTAGCGGGCTAACAGGACTCCGGTACTCAAAGCGTGACATTTCCCCGAAGGGACAGACACAGGAACGAAGAAGGACACATGCCGGCCAGCCTAAGTGTCCCAGAGCAGTAGCAAGCTACCATGGCTCAGCGGTAACACTAGGAGACATTTCCCGGTAAGAGAGGCTACTAAAGATAAACAACTAGATAGTCAGATCCCACACATACCAAGCATTTCAATCATACACACAATATGCTCGATATGTGCAAATACAACGAAGCATCACAACATGACTCTATGACACAAGTACTTTATTTAAGGCTCAGGGAGCCATACATATCATACACACAGGTACGGGTCTCACGACCCAACATACAAGTCATACAGTCATACAAGCCAACAGCGGAAGTACTTTGTCTGGGTACAGACAACTAGTAAAATAAAAGAGGCTTGAAAGCCTAACTATACTACGTGGTCCATCACAAGCTCAGGGTCACCACCTGGGTCTTTAGCCTACTCGTTGATGTCAACGTCTACATAGAACCCATCAGAAGGGGTTGCAGCGTCTTCTGTAAAAATGTAGATTATAGCAACATGAGTACAAAGGTACTCAGCAAGACTTACATCAGATCCTACATACATGCATAGTATCAAGAAGGGTCGGTGGAGTTATTGCAGCAACCCAGCTTTGACTCTTGGCTAGACTATCCTACGATACTCCAACTTGAAATAGTTTTGCGCACACGAGTCCACTACTCCCCACTTCAATACACTACCGAGGATCCACCTCCGTCTTCCTACGGAAGAGCCATCCTCGGCACTCACACTTATCTTGAGGCTTTTAGTAGTATCCATTTACTTGTCTATGAACTGTATAGGCAACCAAGTAGTCCTTTACCGCGGACGCGGCTATTCGAATAGATCATGATAACCCTGCAGGGGTGTACTTCTTCATACACGCTCTCACCTCTTACCGTCGTTTACACGACATGTACTCGGCAACCTTCAAGCGAAAGCCCAACGTGGGTGTCGGCCACGACCTACCTAATCACCTAAGCCTCCAGTCCAGGTTTATCGCCTATTCAGGTTCCATCCGCAGGGAGTCCGGCCGAGGTTTCCCATACGGCCCCGAACGATGTGAACAGGGTTCCCGAGATACCTAACGGGTATTCGGTACACCGTGCCACGTACCTACCGCATCACAGCCCACCCCTACGGTCAGCGCTGTCCACGGCCTCCAGTAGGCTACAAACACCAGAAACTACTTGCAACTCCTGGACGGAGAACTAGGGTGAATAAGAAGTCGAGAGGGTCCATTGGTTTCGGGCCCAATGCATGGTAGTAGCTGATTCTTAAATCACACATACAGATCTCAGTGCTTAAGGTCGGCTTCAATGAAACAACCCACCATGTACTCCTACATGGCCTCTCATCGATACCTTTACCAAATCATGTTCACCACACCACTCTCATTACCGACATAATCATTTCACTCTAGCCCATCACCCAGATGAACCAGACCTGACACGACTCTAAGCATAGCAGGCATAGCAAGGTAGGAACAACACATACATGTGGCTCAATCAACTCCTACACATGCTAGTGGGTTTCATCTAGTTACTGTGGCAATGACAGGTCATGCAGAGGAAATGGGTTCAACTACCGTAGCACACAGCAGTTTGAATCGCGTTGTCTTAATGCAGTAAAAGAGAGCAGGAGCGAGAACATGGGATTGTATCGATATGATCAAATGGTTGGTTGCTTGCCTGATGGTTCGATGCACGGATACGGTTCTTCGTTAGGGTAATCACGGTACTCCTCGGGGACAGAACCTGTCGCAAAGGGCATCGATACACAAGCATCACCAAACAATGTGCAACAATATGATGCATGCATGAAACATGGCAATATGAGTGTATTGGGCTAATGCAACTAAAGCCAGAAGAGTTTGAACAAATTTGAATCAAAGATTCAAATTTCAAATTCAAATATGGCCTTTTAAAGTGCTTTTCCTTGTTCTGCTTGAATCATCAATTTAACTTGTTTGATCATGCATGAAAATAGTACAGATGGATAGATTGGATTTTTCTGATCATTTTTCATATATAATTTGTCCAATTTGGAGTTACAGAATAAAAGTTATGAATTTTGGAAGTTTAATTAATATTCTGGAATTTCCTGATTTAATTTAAATCCAGAAATATAATTATTGCGCCAGTATGACGTCAGCATGACGTCAGTGGTCAACTGCGGCTGGCTGAAGTCAAACCTGACGTGTGGGGGCCACACGTCAGTGACAGGGGGGGTTAAACAGATTTAAATTAATTCTAATTACTAATTAGTGGCGCTGGGGCCCACTGTCAGTGTCAGGGGGGGTTGACTAACAGTAGTTAGCGCTAACCTAACCATCTGGCCGACAGGGCCCACGCGTCAGTGACCCTGGGGGGTCAAACCCCAGGTCGGTCAAGTCAAACCCCACCGGCGACATGACGCCGGCGAGATCCGAGACGGCGGCGAGAGTGCTTTTTGCCATTCCGGCGACCAAATGGACGGCGGAAGGCATCTACGTGTTGCTGAGGTTGAGCCGCGTCTATTGGTGGTGGTGGTTGGGCTCGGGGTGGCCGGAGTTGACGGCGGCGAGCTCGGCTGCGGCGGCCGGAGTTCGGGTGCGGTCGGGATCAGTGTTGCAGGGGGTTTGGGGAGGTGTTGGTGCGTTCTACGTGCTCCTGGTGATGTGTGGAGCACGATGGTGTGCTCGGTTGGGCGCTACGGCGACCGTGGCCACGACGGCGACATCGCCGGCGGCGTGGAGCTCTCCTTCCTCTCCCTCGCTCTCTCTCTCACACGGCCGAACACCACCGTCGCCACCGTTCGCCGTAGCGGTCGTCTCCGACCACCCCTCGCTCCCCCGACTAGCTCAGAAGCTCCGCCACAACTCCCTCTTCCTCCCCACCGCTCCACGGGTCTCCGGAAGCCCTGCATCGCCGCCACGTCGCCGTTCCCCTCTTCGGACTCCGACCACCGTCGCCGTCAAATTCGTCGTCTCCGGCGCGTCCCCGAGCCCGCTTCGACGCCCACTGCAACCGCGGTGAGCCCCCGGAGCGTTTCCCCCTTCTTCCCTGGTCTCTCCCGACCTCTAGGCCCTAGCTCCACCTCGACCGAGAGCTCCACGCCGCCGGCGATGTCGCCGTCGTGGCCACGGTCGCCGTAGCGCCCAACCGAGCACACCATCGCTTACACGCTCTCACCACTTACCGTCGCTTACACGACATGTACTCGGCAACCTTCAAGCGGAAGCCCAACGTGGGTGTCGGCCACGACCTACCTAATCACCTAAGCCTCCAGTCCAGGTTTATCGCCTATTCAGGTTCCATCCGCAGGGAGTCCGGCCGAGGTTTCCCATACGGCCCCGAACGATGTGAACAGGGTTCCCGAGATACCTAACGGGTATTCGGTACACCGTGCCACGTACCTACCGCATCACAGCCCACCCCTACGGTCAGCGCTGTCCACGGCCTCCAGTAGGCTACAAACACCAGAAACTACTTGCAACTCCTGGACGGAGAACTAGGGTGAATAAGAAGCCGAGAGGGTCCATTGGTTTCGGGCCCAATGCATGGTAGTAGCTGATTCTTAAATCACACATACAGATCTCAGTGCTTAAGGTCGGCTTCAATGAAACAACCCACCATGTAGTCCTACATGGCCTCTCATCGATACCTTTACCAAATCGTGTTCACCACACCACTCTCATTACCGACATAATCATTTCACTCTAGCCCATCACCCAGATGAACCAGACCTGACACGACTCTAAGCATAGCAGGCATAGCAAGGTAGGAACAACACATACATATGGCTCAATCAACTCCTACACATGCTAGTGGGTTTCATCTAGTTACTGTGGCAATGACAGGTCATGCAGAGGAAATGGGTTCAACTACCGTAGCACACAGCAGTTTGAAACGTGTTGTCTTAATGCAGTAAAAGAGAGCAGGAGCGAGAACATGGGATTGTATCGATATGATCAAATGGTTGGTTGCTTGCCTGATGGTTCGATGCACTGATATGGTTCTTCGTTAGGGTAATCACGGTACTCCTCGGGGGCAGAACCTGTCGCAAGGACACCGATACACAACCATCACCAAACAATGTGCAACAATATGATGCATGCATGAAACATAGCAATATGAGTGTGTTGGACTAATGCAACTAAAACCAGAAGGGTTTGAACAAATTTGAATCAAAGATTCAAATTTCAAACTCAAACATGGCCTCTTAAAGTGCTTTTCCTTGTTCTGCTTGAAACATCAATTTAACTTGTTTGATCATGCATGAAAATAGTACAGATGGATAGATTGGATTTTTCTGATCATTTTTCATATATAATTTGTCCAATTTGGAGTTACAGAATAAAAGTTATGAATTTTTGAAGTTTAAATAATATTCTGGAATTTCCTGATTAAATTTAAATCCAGAAATTATAATTATTGCGCCAGCATGACGTCAGCATGACGTCAGTGGTCAACTGCGGCTGGCTGGGGTCAAACCTGACGTGTGGGGTCCACACGTCAGTGACAGGGGGGTTAAACAGGGTTAGTTTAATCCTAATTAGGGGTTAGTGGCGCTGGGGGCCCACTGTCAGTGTCAGGGGGTTAACCAATAGTGGTTAGCACTAATCCTAATTAGCTACAGGGCTGGGCCCACCTGTCAGGGACTCAGGGGGGTTCCTGCCGTGGTCAAAGTGGGTCAAACCCAACGGCGACGTGACGCCGGCGAGGCCCGAGACGGCGGCGCGACGCGGGATCGCGCTACAGGGCACGGGCGAGGCCGTGCTTGGGCTCGTTGGAGAGCCCTTGCTCCCGCGCGTCGAACGGTGGCCGTGGCTGGGCCTGGGGTGGCCGGAGTCGACGGCGGCGAGCTCGGCTGCGGCCGCCGGAGTTCGGGTGCAGTCGGGATCGGTGTTGCAGGGGGTTTGGGGAGGCGTTAGTGCGTGCTGCGTGCTCCTAGTGAGGTGTGGAGCACGATAGTGTGCTCGGTTGGGTGCTACGGTGACCGTGGCCACGACGGCGACATCGCCGGCGGCGTGGAGCTTTCGGCCAAGGTGGGGCTACGGCCTAGAGGTCGGAAGAGACCAGGGGAGAAGGGGGAAACGATCCGGGGGCTCACCGCGGAGCTGCAGGGATGGTTAGCGGGCTCGGGGACGCGCTGGAGACGACGAATTCGACGGCGACGATGGTCGGAGCCCGAAGAGGGGAACGGCGACGTGGCGGCGATGCAGGGCTTCCGGGGACCCGTGGAGCGGTGGGGAGGAAGAGGGGGTCGTGGCGGAGCTTCT
>NW_025231228.1:0-4301 GCF_018294505.1 Triticum aestivum
GAGTACATGACACGACGGCCCAGTGAACTGTCACTTGTACTGTATAGTACTATAGTTTTGCTGTTTCGCACAATCCATCGTACAAACCCGATTAAACAGGAAAGGGAGGAATTTTTCCCGTCCGGTAGATGATACTGGCCATACATTTCAAAGGAAATTTTAATGTATGCAAACTGAATAATTAAGGCCTTTCCCAGTGCTCCACGGTGTACAGGTGCTAAGGATGCCACATAGGCAGAAAAATGATGTGGCAAAGCAATTAAAGAGGAGAGAGAGGATTATGGTGACCCCAACAAGAACCAATGCTAAGCACGTGAACCTAGACAAAAAGACTACCAACCAATACATGAAGGAGTTTTATTACTAAACAATTAAATAGAGAAGGCTTAGCTACAAAACCTAAGCACCGATGCATTGGGGACATTAGTTGCTAAGCATTTTAATACACTTAACACCCCACTTTAGCACCAATGCATTGGGAGAGGTCTAAGTAACAATATGATATCTAGTAAAACTAAAAACACATATGATTTATTGTGTTAGAGTGTAGTAGTAGTGCTGTATTGCATAGTTGTTAGATGTAACATGCGAGAACATGTAGAGATGTAGTTTTGGAGAGCCTACAGAGAGAAAAGTGTAATACGGTCACTGAACTTCAGAAATAAGCTAATTACGGTCACTATATATGTTTTGCGGTGATTATACGGTCACTTGCTCATGGTTCAGCATCGGATTGCACTCTGTTGACCGGCCAAATAGTCTGCGTGGCGCCATGTTGACTAGTTAAATTGACCACGTTCCTTGTGGGTCCCACCTGTCAGTTCGCATAGGGAAAAGGTCAGATAAACACAAATTTACACAGGCGCGACAAGACTCCAACCCGTGCGCGGGAATCACCTGGTTGTGTATGTGTCTGTCAGGGCCTGATGTGTGCGCATGCACGTGTAGTTTGAGCACTTGAGTGTTAGAGTGTGTGTTGGCCGTCTGGTGTACTGGTGTGTGCATGCATGCATGCGTGTGTGCGTGTGAGTGTTGCATGCGTGCGTGGCTGCATGTGTATGTGTGAGTGTTGCGCGTGTGCGTGGGTGCATGTGTTTGTGTGAGTGTTGCGTGCATGCAGTTCGTGTGCATGCGTGCATGTGTGTATAATCACCACACCAGCTCCTATGTGTTAAAACAAACGGCTCAGCATACCAATACAAGGCCACCTTGTCCGTTGTGCCCGCGGTCATGACTTTGAACCACCGTCCAAATATATTTTTGTCATTTGTTTTCATTCTTACTAGCAAGATGCCCGTGCGTTGCACGTAACATCAAGATGCATTTGTATGACTAGTTTATCTTGTAAGAGAAAAGGATGAACGAGGGAAGGCCTTATTTGCAAATGTGGAGAGGTGTGTGGGTACCTTTTTCCAAAATTGCCATAGTTTCTTTCCTTCCGTCAGATATAAATCGGACAGCCTATATTGCAGGATGGCAGGCACACCATCATCACCAACTCTGTTTTTTATAAGAGTGTATTTTATGTATTTTATAAGAATGTAGATGTAGAGTAGATACAAGCCAACAGGTGGGCACGATGGTAGTGAGATAATGTGATGCAACACTAGAGGTGCCACGTGGAGCGTTTAACTGGTCAACTAGTCATGTCTTGAGCAAATACAGAGTTGTATGGTGAGCCCGTGACTGTATAATAACCACTAAACGTAAATGGTGATCGTAATGAGTGGATTCTGAAGTACAATGTATGTATCATGCTTTCTCTTCAAATACAATGATCGTCATTGCATATATCGCGAGAGAAAGATGAAACATGCGTGAATTTTCTGGGGGCTTACTTTTAGAGGACCTGGAGATAGTTTTGTGTGCATACGTGAAAGGGGCGTACAAGGGGGGTATGCGATGCAGAGAGAGATGCTCTTCGTTTCTCTTTATTATGACTAACTTTGTATATAGTATAAAATATACAAATTCACAGTGCGGAATAAATATTATTGTGGGCACCATGCAATGCAAATTAGCGTTCGTACTCCTCCATATAACTTTGTAATGTTGTATATATGTAGAAACTCTAAAATAATTTTTTGGCCACACTTTATTCAAAAGGAATGTTGTATGCGAAATAAACGTGAAGAGAGGGCTTTTTAGATCAATGGGGTACGTGATGTAACATGTGTGAATGTGTAGTTGATGCATTTGGCGGGGCCTAGAGAGGTATGTGTGTGTATTACGTATTCGAGAGAGGCATGGATAGAGGGGCCGGGGGCGTGGGAGAGATAGCACGACAAATGAGAGTGGTCTAGAGAGAGAGAGACGAATATGACGTCACAACGAGAGATTCCCTTCCCTTGAGTGTGTATATGCAAGGGGGAGGGAATAGAGGTACCAGGAGAAAATTTTTGTGTGTGTGGTGTTTGTGTTGGTATGTGTGGGTGTGAGAAGATAATGAGACGTGGGGGCAGAGGGTGTGTCACCGCGTGAGGTCAGGTGGGTCAAGGTGAGGCCCTTCATTCGGTTCCGTCCTGCGCCACATTGGTCGGCCCGTGACGCATTTAGGAAGACCCATGGATGACTAGTCATACAAGACAAAGATAGCAGAATTGTGAAGGACTCTGTGTCCACTGACAAAGCCGGCTAGGATTTGTAACCCTAGGTTCTCGGACTAAGGTAACCCCCTTATCTCTGATATTACTATTCATCCAACCTAACTTTAAGGGGCATCCTACAAAATGCTCTGCTAGAATCATACTCGTCGATTAGGAAGAGAGGTGTGAGACAATGTGTGAGAGACAGGCCTAAAGATAATGTGCGTACATGAGACACGTAGGCAGGTCCATGTATATAGAAAGGGTCGATGGGGATTGTGCGTGTGTATGCTTGCGAGAGGAAGAGTGCTTGTGATAAAGGTTAGTGAAAACAGTTGTAAATGGTTACGAGAGGGGAGAGGGTTATATCTAGAGCATGTGTGCAAGAAAGACACCTCGGGAGAGAGTGTGTGAGCATGTGTGAGAGACCACCGATGGAGAGTGAAACCACCTGTAAAAGACTGATGTACACATTGATTAAATATATAAATTGTATCCAAATATTAGGATGGGATCATGATATTTGCAATTCGCGTAAGGAGCGGTCATTGATCCATCAGACATCTAGATTCTATCGAATTTGAGCATGTCTATGTTATTATTCGACACAATTGATCCACATAGTTAGTATTTTGAACTCCAGACAATACATCGCTTTAGCAATCAAATATAAACGTGAGAATAGTTCATGTTGTGTGTGTAAAGCACATTATACATACGAAAGTTACACAATGAACATTATAAATAGCTACCTATGAACTAGCATACATTTGAATTCAACTTAAGCTGGTTTAAAAAATCGAATTCAACATGAAGTCCATTCAATTATTTGAATTTGATATCATGGCATTTGTAAATCATACCTAAATTATGGGGGTACCAATCTTTGCTCTGATTTTGTACATAATATCATATGTAGTCGTGTACAAAATAGATTCAAATTTAGCTCCTCCATTCCAAAATAATCATAGTTATAGGATTTTCAAGTGTCAAAATTTCAAAAAGAAGCGGATAATTTAATGAGGTTTTCAAACATACAAGGTCAAATATAACATTGTCTATTTAGGTCAATCCTCATAGTTCAAGAGTACTCTAAACGTGAATGCTTGTGTTTCAAAATTTTGAACGAAACGCCAAAAGAGCCTCTACTCGCCCGAAACCGTGTGAGACCAATGTTTGGTAGTACAAGCAAATTACTTTTCTAATAACTCTGACCCGTGAAACCTACCGGCCCGACGTCCAAAGGTCTAAACCGGGGTAGGTTTGTAGCTTCATCTAGATGCCACGCAACTGCCTCCGAAAAACATTCATACGCAATGGCCGCCTAAGCACACATGTGCGTGGCCGAAATCGTTCCGCCCACTATTTGGGACACCTGGGATTACCATCCTACCCCCGACCCGCAGTAGGACCAAAATTTAAGAGGGGGGCAAAGTTTGTACTTTCCCCAAATTTCAAACAAGCGCGTCCCATCTTCTGTTCAAAAAAGCCAAAAACAAGCGCGTCCCAGACCGAAACATGGTTCCCCCCCCCCACCCATCTGATTCCCCATTCGTACTCCGTGGGCGCCAAAACTACCTCTCCACTAGCCGCGAAACCCCGGCGTCCTCCGTCCGTCACTGTCGGTGTCAAAACCGGCGGATCTCGGGTAGGGGGGTCCCAATCTATGTGTCAAGGCTGATGGTAACAGGAAGCAAGGGACACAGATGTTTACCC
>NW_025231228.1:10060-11772 GCF_018294505.1 Triticum aestivum
GCATCGCGCGATGGCGCAAGGGACGAGGGTTTTGGTGTGCCAGGGTAGTCAGCTGCGGTCGTGGCAATGTTGGAGATGCCCTTTGCTCACATGCGATCCCCGCATGTCATTGAAAAAGAAGGACGACCCGGCATGGTTTAAGGTCCTGAGGATGCAGTTGGCCACGCTACACCACTCCGCAGACGCATCGCGGTACCCTATGCATCCTCGACGAGCCGGGTGTTGGGGTGTGTTTGGATTGTGGCCAAAGTGCACCTTACCAAAATTTTGGTCATGACCCAAAGATTGGTCTTTGTTTGGATGGTTGCCATTTTTTGGCATGCCAATGAACTCTAGCCAACTCTAGTTCATTTTTCTTGCCAAGTTCGGCCAAATCATGGGCAACCAATACCTCAACCAAAATTTTGGCTACCCAATGCTTTGATGGGGCAACCTTGGGCACAAACCAAACATACTGTTGGTCGTGCCACGACACTAATGCCACCCTCGGCACACTGAAACCGACCGTGTCTAGCAACGATATGAGTGTGTCGCTCACCGCGGTCGCCGTGTCCAGAGGCGGCGCTGGAGCTGCGCCACGTTGTTGACCCCAACGACCCACATGAACGGTTGTCGCTGGCGAGGAGGTCATGGGCCAGCTCCTCCATTGGACTAGTATGCGCTACGTCATCCCGACGGGTGTGCCCCACATGTCGGTTTCCCTGTTTTCCCGGCCATATTCAAGCGTCAGTGCTCCGCGTTGAGCATTAGGCCTTTCACTATGTAGGCCAAGCGAGACAACTTATTGTTTATTTGAGCCATTCAAGTATAATCATGTGGCGTTTGCTTATTTGTCGTTCCTCTCCAACCCTCTTCTCCATCGATCATGTCGCCCTCCGGTCGAGTCCATCCTCCCGCATGCCTCATTTGAACATTCCGCTGAGTATCATTCGCATGTACCCGCTCTAGTCCTCTTTCAATCGATCTTCGGACCCCGAGATGAAATCGAGAGAGAACAAGTGGGGGCACATGATACCTAAGGCGGATTCAAAATTTTGAACCGGTGATCATAGCATCCGCAAATCATATATAAATGGTATTCAATGTTTGTTTCATTTTTGAACGTACAATATACTCCCTCCTATCCTTTCTAGTTTACATATAAGTTCTATGTGTAGTCAAAGTATCACTACTTTGATCAAAAAAGTATCAACATTCAACAACGCCCAATCAATATTGTTAGATTCGTACGTACTCCTAGATTTGTACTCGAGATGGTTTCCAATTTGTTTTCAACCACGTGAATGTGCTTGCTCTCGCGCATGCTCTTCCTACTAGGATTTCACCATGTATAGCCAGTCCAGTAGTAACTTTTTTAAGCTCCCTGTCCAATAGTACACGTGGAGTACTAACAACATCTGTACTAGAGTATGCAGTGCTCATAGTAGTACTCCTCCTTCCATTTATATAGGGCCTATGTGGAGGAGACAGATGTGAAAAAGTAAGGGGAGTGAGCTCTCTTGCAAGAGCCTTAGCTATATACGCATTGCTAACTAAATACAATAAATATGAAGAAAGAGATAGAGAGGAGATGGAAAAAAATACTAATACAATAGCCAACCTTATAAATATTTTTGCGGGAAATAGCCAAACTTATAGCCCACACTACCGTATGAGTGCATATAATAGATGATGGCTATAGATGACATGGCAGTCCCTCATAGCCATCGACT
>NW_025231229.1:0-11771 GCF_018294505.1 Triticum aestivum
CGCGTGCAAAACAAAACGCACGAGCGCGACGTATGTTTAGCACGTTTTATTATTTTGCACGTTTACGGTAAGTTTTAGCTCGCTGCTCATTATTCACGCGTCTAGCGGCGGCAAGCGTGTTCTGAAAGGGGTCGAAATCATGGTAAATAGGCACTGGTGCAGTTGAACCGTGGTAAAACTCGTCTCCGTAGTTGAGCGGGAGCGGCCAAAGGAATGTGCAATCGTGTGTGTAGTGGAGCTGGGAGGGGCAAGCATAAGGGACGAAGACGGGGGTAACATGTCGGATGCGATCATACCAGCACTAAAGCACCGGATCCCATCAGAACTCCGAAGTTAAGCGTGCTTGGGCGAGAGTAGTACTAGGATGGGTGACCTCCTGGGAAGTCCTCCTATTGCATTCCCTTTTTAATTTTTTTGCACCGCGTGCAAAACAAAACGCACGAGCGCGACGTATGTTTAGCACGTTTTATTATTTTGCACGTTTACGGTAAGTTTTAGCTCGCTGCTCATTATTCACGCGTCTAGCGGCGGCAAGCGTGTTCTGAAAGGGGTCGAAACCATGGCAAATAGGCACTGGTGCAGTTGAACCGTGGTAAAACTCGTCTCCGTAGTTGAGCGGGAGCGGCCAAAGGAATGTGCAATCGTGTGTGTAGTGGAGCTGGGAGGGGCAAGCATAAGGGACGAAGACGGGGGTAACACGTCGGATGCGATCATACCAGCACTAAAGCACCGGATCCCATCAGAACTCCGAAGTTAAGCGTGCTTGGGCGAGAGTAGTACTAGGATGGGTGACCTCCTGGGAAGTCCTCGTGTTGCATTCCCTTTTTAATTTTTTTTGCACCGCGTGCAAAACAAAACGCACGAGCGCGACGTATGTTTAGCACGTTTTATTATTTTGCACGTTTACGGTAAGTTTTAGCTCGCTGCTCATTATTCACGCGTCTAGCGGCGGCAAGCGTGTTCTGAAAGGGGTCGAAACCATGGTAAATAGGCACTGGTGCAGTTGAACCGTGGTAAAACTCGTCTCCGTAGTTGAGCGGGAGCGGCCAAAGGAATGTGCAATCGTGTGTGTAGTGGAGCTGGGAGGGGCAAGCATAAGGGACGAAGACGGGGGTAACATGTCGGATGCGATCATACCAGCACTAAAGCACCGGATCCCATCAGAACTCCGAAGTTAAGCGTGCTTGGGCGAGAGTAGTACTGGGATGGGTGACCTCCTGGGAAGTCCTCGTGTTGCGTTCCCTTTTTAATTTTTTTGCACTGCGTGCAAAACAAAACGCACGAGCGCGACGTATGTTTAGCACGTTTTATTATTTTGCACGTTTACGGTAAGTTTTAGCTCGCTGCTCATTATTCACGCGTCTAGCGGCGGCAAGCGTGTTCTGAAAGGGGTCGAAACCATGGTAAATAGGCACTGGTGCAGTTGAACCGTGGTAAAACTCGTCTCCGTAGTTGAGCGGGAGCGGCCAAAGGAATGTGCAATCGTGTGTGTAGTGGAGCTGGGAGGGGCAAGCATAAGGGACGAAGACGGGGGTAACATGTCGGATGCGATCATACCAGCACTAAAGCACCGGATCCCATCAGAACTCCGAAGTTAAGCGTGCTTGGGCGAGAGTAGTACTGGGATGGGTGACCTCCTGGGAAGTCCTCGTGTTGCATTCCCTTTTTAATTTTTTTGCACCGCGTGCAAAACAAAACGCACGAGCGCGACGTATGTTTAGCACGTTTTATTATTTTGCACGTGTACGGTAAGTTTTAGCTCGCTGCTCATTATTCACGCGTCTAGCGGCGGCAAGCGTGTTCTGAAAGGGGTCGAAACCATGGTAAATAGGCACTGGTGCAGTTGAACCGTGGTAAAACTCGTCTCCGTAGTTGAGCGGGAGCGGCCAAAGGAATGTGCAATCGTGTGTGTAGTGGAGCTGGGAGGGGCAAGCATAAGGGACGAAGACGGGGGTAACATGTCGGATGCGATCATACCAGCACTAAAGCACCGGATCCCATCAGAACTCCGAAGTTAAGCGTGCTTGGGCGAGAGTAGTACTAGGATGGGTGACCTCCTGCGAAGTCCTCGTGTTGCATTCCCTTTTTAATTTTTTTGCACCGCGTGCAAAACAAAACGCACGAGCGCGACGTATGTTTAGCACGTTTTATTATTTTGCACGTTTACGGTAAGTTTTAGCTCGCTGCTCATTATTCACGCGTCTAGCGGCGGCAAGCGTGTTCTGAAAGGGGTCGAAACCATGGTAAATAGGAACTGGTGCAGTTGAACCGTGGTAAAACTCGTCTCCGTAGTTGAGCGGGAGCGGCCAAAGGAATGTGCAATCGTGTGTGTAGTGGAGCTGGGAGGGGCAAGCATAAGGGACGAAGACGGGGGTAACATGTCGGATGCGATCATACCAGCACTAAAGCACCGGATCCCATCAGAACTCCGAAGTTAAGCGTGCTTGGGCGAGAGTAGTACTAGGATGGGTGACCTCCTGGGAAGTCCTCGTGTTGCATTCCCTTTTTAATTTTTTTGCACCGCGTGCAAAACAAAACGCACGAGCGCGACGTATGTTTAGCACGTTTTATTATTTTGCACGTTTACGGTAAGTTTTAGCTCGCTGCTCATTATTCACGCGTCTAGCGGCGGCAAGCGTGTTCTGAAAGGGGTCGAAACCATGGTAAAAAGGCACTGGTGCAGTTGAACCGTGGTAAAACTCGTCTCCGTAGTTGAGCGGGAGCGGCCAAAGGAATGTGCAATCGTGTGTGTAGTGGATCTGGGAGGGGCAAGCATAAGGGACGAAGACGGGGGCAACATGTCGGATGCGATCATACCAGCACTAAAGCACCGGATCCCATCAGAACTCCGAAGTTAAGCGTGCTTGGGCGAGAGTAGTACTAGGATGGGTGACCTCCTGGGAAGTCCTCGTGTTGCATTCCCTTTTTAATTTTTTTGCACCGCGTGCAAAACAAAACGCACGAGCGCGACGTATGTTTAGCACGTTTTATTATTTTGCACGTTTACGGTAAGTTTTAGCTCGCTGCTCATTATTCACGCGTCTAGCGGCGGCAAGCATGTTTTGAAAGGGGTCGAAACCATGGCAAATAGGCACTGGTGCAGTTGAACCGTGGTAAAACTCGTCTCCGTAGTTGAGCGGGAGCGGCCAAAGGAATGTGCAATCGTGTGTGTAGTGGAGCTGGGAGGGGCAAGCATAAGGGACGAAGACGGGGGTAACATGTCGGATGCGATCATACCAGCACTAAAGCACCGGATCCCATCAGAGCTCCGAAGTTAAGCGTGCTTGGGCGAGAGTAGTACTAGGATGGGTGACCTCCTGGGAAGTCCTCGTGTTGCATTCCCTTTTTAATTTTTTTGCACCGCGTGCAAAACAAAACGCACGAGCGCGACGTACGTTTAGCACGTTCTATTATTTTGCACGTTTACGGTAAGTTTTAGCTCGCTGCTCATTATTCACGCGTCTAGCGGCGGCAAGCGTGTTCTGAAAGGGGTCGAAACCATGGTAAATAGGCACTGGTGCAGTTGAACCGTGGTAAAACTCGTCTCCGTAGTTGAGCGGGAGCGGCCAAAGTAATGTGCAATCGTGTGTGTAGTGGAGCTGCGAGGGGCAAGCATAAGGGACGAAGACGGGGGTAACATGTCGGATGCGATCATACCAGCACTAAAGCACCGGATCCCATCAGAGCTCCAAAGTTAAGCGTGCTTGGGCGAGAGTAGTACTAGGATGGGTGACCTCCTGGGAAGTCCTCGTGTTGCATTCCCTTTTTAATTTTTTTGCACCGCGTGCAAAACAAAACGCACGAGCGCGACGTACGTTTAGCACGTTCTATTATTTTGCACGTTTACGGTAAGTTTTAGCTCGCTGCTCATTATTCACGCGTCTAGCGGCGGCAAGCGTGTTCTGAAAGGGGTCGAAACCATGGTAAATAGGCACTGGTGCAGTTGAACCGTGGTAAAACTCGTCTCCGTAGTTGAGCGGGAGCGGCCAAAGGAATGTGCAATCGTGTGTGTAGTGGAGCTGGGAGGGGCAAGCATAAGGGACGAAGACGGGGGTAACATGTCGGATGCGATCATACCAGCACTAAAGCACCGGATCCCATCAGAACTCCGAAGTTAAGCGTGCTTGGGCGAGAGTAGTACTAGGATGGGTGACCTCCTGGGAAGTCCTCGTTTTGCATTCCCTTTTTAATTTTTTTGCACCGCGTGCAAAACAAAACGCACGAGCGCGACGTACGTTTAGCACGTTCTATTATTTTGCACGTTTACGGTAAGTTTTAGCTCGCTGCTCATTATTCACGCGTCTAGCGGCGGCAAGCGTGTTCTGAAAGGGGTCGAAACCATGGTAAATAGGCACTGGTGCAGTTGAACCGTGGTAAAACTCGTCTCCGTAGTTGAGCGGGAGCGGCCAAAGGAATGTGCAATCGTGTGTGTAGTGGAGCTGGGAGGGGCAAGCATAAGGGACGAAGACGGGGGTAACATGTCGGATGCGATCATACCAGCACTAAAGCACCGGATCCCATCAGAACTCCGAAGTTAAGCGTGCTTGGGCGAGAGTAGTACTAGGATGGGTGACCTCCTGGGAAGTCCTCGTGTTGCATTCCCTTTTTAATTTTTTTGCATCGCGTGCAAAACAAAACGCACGAGCGCGACGTATGTTTAGCACGTTTTATTATTTTGCACGTTTACGGTAAGTTTTAGCTCGCTGCTCATTATTCACGCGTCTAGCGGCGGCAAGCGTGTTCTGAAAGGGGTCGAAACCATGGTAAATAGGCACTGGTGCAGTTGAACCGTGGTAAAACTCGTCTCCGTAGTTGAGCGGGAGCGGCCAAAGGAATGTTCAATCGTGTGTGTAGTGGAGCTGGGAGGGGCAAGCATAAGGGACGAAGACGGGGGCAACATGTCGGATGTGATCATACCAGCACTAAAGCACCGGATCCCATCAGAACTCCGAAGTTAAGCGTGCTTGGGCGAGAGTAGTACTAGGATGGGTGACCTCCTGGGAAGTCCTCGTGTTGCATTCCCTTTTTAATTTTTTTGCACCGTGTGCAAAACAAAACGCACGAGCGCGACGTATGTTTAGCACGTTTTATTATTTTGCACGTTTACGGTAAGTTTTAGCTCGCTGCTCATTATTCACGCGTCTAGCGGCGGCAAGCGTGTTCTGAAAGGGGTCGAAACCATGGTAAATAGGCACTGGTGCAGTTGAACCGTGGTAAAACTCGTCTCCGTAGTTGAGCGGGAGCGGCCAAAGGAATGTTCAATCGTGTGTGTAGTGGAGCTGGGAGGGGCAAGCATAAGGGACGAAGACGGGGGCAACATGTCGGATGCGATCATACCAGCATTAAAGCACCGGATCCCATCAGAACTCCGAAGTTAAGCGTGCTTGGGCGAGAGTAGTACTAGGATGGGTGACCTCCTGGGAAGTCCTCGTGTTGCATTCCCTTTTTAATTTTTTTGCACCGCGTGCAAAACAAAACGCACGAGCGCGACGTATGTTTAGCACGTTTTATTATTTTGCACGTTTACGGTAAGTTTTAGCTCGCTGCTCATTATTCACGCGTCTAGCGGCGGCAAGCGTGTTCTGAAAGGGGTCGAAACCATGGCAAATAGGCACTGGTGCAGTTGAACCGTGGTAAAACTCGTCTCCGTAGTTGAGCGGGAGCGGCCAAAGGAATGTGCAATCGTGTGTGTAGTGGAGCTGGGAGGGGCAAGCATAAGGGACGAAGACGGGGGTAACATGTCCGATGCGATCATACCAGCACTAAAGCACCGGATCCCATCAGAACTCCGAAGTTAAGCGTGCTTGGGCGAGAGTAGTACTAGGATGGGTGACCTCCTGGGAAGTCCTCGTGTTGCATTCCCTTTTTAATTTTTTTGCACCGCGTGCAAAACAAAACGCACGAGCGCGACGTATGTTTAGCACGTTTTATTATTTTGCACGTTTACGGTAAGTTTTAGCTCGCAGCTCATTATTCACGCGTCTAGCGGCGGCAAGCGTGTTTTGAAAGGGGTCGAAACCATGGCAAATAGGCACTGGTGCAGTTGAACCGTGGTAAAACTCGTCTCCGTAGTTGAGCGGGAGCGGCCAAAGGAATGTGCAATCGTGTGTGTAGTGGAGCTGGGAGGGGAAAGCATAAGGGACGAAGACGGGGGTAACATGTCGGATGCGATCATACCAGCACTAAAGCACCGGATCCCATCAGAGCTCCGAAGTTAAGCGTGCTTGGGCGAGAGTAGTACTAGGATGGGTGACCTCCTGGGAAGTCCTCGTGTTGCATTCCCTTTTTAATTTTTTTGCACCGCGTGCAAAACAAAACGCACGAGCGCGACGTATGTTTAGCACGTTTTATTATTTTGCACGTTTACGGTAAGTTTTAGCTCGCTGCTCATTATTCACGCGTCTAGCGGCGGCAAGCGTGTTCTGAAAGGGGTCGAAACCATGGCAAATAGGCACTGGTGCAGTTGAACCGTGGTAAAACTCGTCTCCGTAGTTGAGCGGGAGCGGCCAAAGGAATGTGCAATCGTGTGTGTAGTGGAGCTGGGAGGGGTAAGCATAAGGGACGAAGACGGGGGTAACATGTCGGATGTGATCATACCAGCACTAAAGCACCGGATCCCATCAGAACTCCGAAGTTAAGCGTGCTTGGGCGAGAGTAGTACTAGGATGGGTGACCTCCTGGGAAGTCCTCTTGTTGCATTCCTTTTTTAATTTTTTTGCACCGCGTGCAAAACAAAACGCACGAGCGCGACGTATGTTTAGCACGTTTTATTATTTTGCACGTTTACGGTAAGTTTTAGCTCGCTGCTCATTATTCACGCGTCTAGCGGCGGCAAGCGTGTTCTGAAAGGGGTCGAAACCATGGCAAATAGGCACTGGTGCAGTTGAACCGTGGTAAAACTCGTCTCCGTAGTTGAGCGGGAGCGGCCAAAGGAATGTGCAATCGTGTGTGTAGTGGAGCTGGGAGGGGCAAGCATAAGGGACGAAGACGGGGGTAACATGTCGGATGCGATCATACCAGCACTAAAGCACCGGATCCCATCAGAACTCCGAAGTTAAGCGTGCTTGGCGAGAGTAGTACTAGGATGGGTGACCTCCTGGGAAGTCCTCGTGTTGCATTCCCTTTTTAATTTTTTTGCGACGCGTGCAAAACAAAACGCACGAGCGCGACGTATGTTTAGCACGTTTTATTATTTTGCACGTTTACGGTAAGTTTTAGCTCGCTGCTCATTATTCACGCGTCTAGCGGCGGCAAGCGTGTTCTGAAAGGGGTCGAAACAATGGCAAATAAGCACTGGTGCAGTTGAACCGTGGTAAAACTCGTCTCCGTAGTTGAGCGGGAGCGGCCAAAGGAATGTGCAATCGTGTGTGTAGTGGAGCTGGGAGGGGCAAGCATAAGGGACGAAGACGGGGGTAACATGTCGGATGCGATCATACCAGCACTAAAGCACCAGATCCCATCAGAACTCCGAAGTTAAGCGTGCTTGGGCGAGAGTAGTACTAGGATGGGTGACCTCCTGGGAAGTCCTCGTGTTGCATTCCCTTTTTAATTTTTTTGCACCGCGTGCAAAACAAAACGCACGAGCGCGACGTATGTTTAGCACGTTTTATTATTTTGCACGTTTACGGTAAGTTTTAGCTCGCTGCTCATTATTCACGCGTCTAGCGGCGGCAAGCGTGTTCTGAAAGGGGTCGAAACGATGGTAAATAGGCACTGGTGCAGTTGAACCGTGGTAAAACTCGTCTCCGTAGTTGAGCGGGAGCGGCCAAAGGAATGTGCAATCGTGTGTGTAGTGGAGCTGGGAGGGGCAAGCATAAGGGACGAAGACGGGGGTAACATGTCGGATGTGCTCATACCAGCACTAAAGCACCGGATCCCATCAGAACTCCGAAGTTAAGCGTGCTTGGGCGAGAGTAGTACTAGGATGGGTGACCTCCTGGGAAGTCCTCGTGTTGCATTCCCTTTTTAATTTTTTTGCACCGCGTGCAAAACAAAACGCACGAGCGCGACGTATGTTTAGCACGTTTTATTATTTTGCACGTTTACGGTAAGTTTTAGCTCGCTGCTCATTATTCACGCGTCTAGCGGCGGCAAGCGTGTTCTGAAAGGGGTCGAAACCATGGTAAATAGGCACTGGTGCAGTTGAACCGTGGTAAAACTCGTCTCCGTAGTTGAGCGGGAGCGGCCAAAGGAATGTGCAATCGTGTGTGTAGTGGAGCTGGGAGGGGCAAGCATAAGGGACGAAGACGGGGGTAACATGTCGGATGCGATCATACCAGCACTAAAGCACCGGATCCCATCAGAACTCCGAAGTTAAGCGTGCTTGGGCGAGAGTAGTACTAGGATGGGTGACCTCCTGGGAAGTCCTCGTGTTGCATTCCCTTTTTAATTTTTTTGCACCGCGTGCAAAACAAAACGCACGAGCGCGACGTATGTTTAGCAGGTTTTATTATTTTGCACGTTTACGGTAAGTTTTAGCTCGCTGCTCATTATTCACGCGTCTAGCGGCGGCAAGCGTGTTCTGAAAGGGGTCGAAACCATGGTACGTGCAAAACAAAACGCACGAGCGCGACGTATGTTTAGCACGTTTTATTATTTTGCGCGTTTACGGTAAGTTTTAGCTCGCTACTCATTATTCACGCGTCTAGCGGCGGCAAGCGTGTTCTGAAAGGGGTCGAAACCATGGTAAATAGGCACTGGTGCAGTTGAACCGTGGTAAAACTCGTCTCCGTAGTTGAGCGGGAGCGGCCAAAGGAATGTGCAATCGTGTGTGTAGTGGAGCTGGGAGGGGCAAGCATAAGGGACGAAGACGGGGGTAACACGTCGGATGCGATCATACCAGCACTAGAGCACCGGATCCCATCAGAACTCCGAAGTTAAGCGTGCTTGGGCGAGAGTAGTACTAGGATGGGTGACCTCCTGGGAAGTCCTCGTGTTGCATTCCCTTTTTAATTTTTTTGCACCGCGTGCAAAACAAAACGCACGAGCGCGACGTATGTTTAGCACGTTTTATTATTTTGCACGTTTACGGTAAGTTTTAGCTCGCTGCTCATTATTCACGCGTCTAGCGGCGGCAAGCGTGTTCTGAAAGGGGTCGAAACCATGGTAAATAGGCACTGGTGCAGTTGAACCGTGGTAAAACTCGTCTCCGTAGTTGAGCGGGAGCGGCCAAAGGAATGTGCAATCGTGTGTGTAGTGGAGCTGGGAGGGGCAAGCATAAGGGACGAAGACGGGGGTAACATGTCGGATGCGATCATACCAGCACTAAAGCACCGGATCCCATCAGAACTCCGAAGTTAAGCGTGCTTGGGCGAGAGTAGTACTAGGATGGGTGACCTCCTGGGAAGTCCTCGTGTTGCATTCCCTTTTTAATTCTTTTGCACCGCGTGCAAAACAAAACGCACGAGCGCGACGTACGTTTAGCACGTTTTATTATTTTGCACGTTTACGGTAAGTTTTAGCTCGCTGCTCATTATTCACGCGTCTAGCGGCGGCAAGCGTGTTCTGAAAGGGGTCGAAACCATGGTAAATAGGCACTGGTGCAGTTGAACCGTGGTAAAACTCGTCTCCGTAGTTGAGCGGGAGCGGCCAAAGGAATGTGCAATCGTGTGTGTAGTGGAGCTGGGAGGGGCAAGCATAAGGGACGAAGACGGGGGTAACATGTCGGATGCGATCATACCAGCACTAAAGCACCGGATCCCATCAGAACTCCGAAGTTAAGCGTGCTTGGGCGAGAGTAGTACTAGGATGGGTGACCTCCTGGGAAGTCCTCGTGTTGCATTCCCTTTTTAATTTTTTTGCATCGCGTGCAAAACAAAACGCACGAGCGCGACGTATGTTTAGCACGTTTTATTATTTTGCACGTTTACGGTAAGTTTTAGCTCGCTGCTCATTATTCACGCGTCTAGCGGCGGCAAGCGTGTTCTGAAAGGGGTCGAAACCATGGTAAATAGGCACTGGTGCAGTTGAACCGTGGTAAAACTCGTCTCCGTAGTTGAGCGGGAGCGGCCAAAGAAATGTGCAATCGTGTGTGTAGTGGAGCTGGGAGGGGCAAGCATAAGGGACGAAGACGGGGGTAACATGTCGGATGCGATCATACCAGCACTAAAGCACCGGATCCCATCAGAACTCCGAAGTTAAGCGTGCTTGGGCGAGAGTAGTACTAGGATGGGTGACCTCCTGGGAAGTCCTCGTGTTGCATTCCCTATTTAATTTTTTTGCACCGCGTGCAAAACAAAACGCACGAGCGCGACGTATGTTTAGCACGTTTTATTATTTTGCACGTTTACGGTAAGTTTTAGCTCGCTGCTCATTATTCACGCGTCTAGCGGCGGCAAGCGTGTTCTGAAAGGGGTCGAAACCATGGTAAATAGGCACTGGTGCAGTTGAACCGTGGTAAAACTCGTCTCCGTAGTTGAGCGGGAGCGGCCAAAGGAATGTGCAATCGTGTGTGTAGTGGAGCTGGGAGGGGCAAGCATAAGGGACGAAGACGGGGGTAACATGTCGGATGCGATCATACCAGCACTAAAACACCGGATCCCATCAGAACTCCGAAGTTAAGCGTGCTTGGGCGAGACTAGTATTAGGATGGGTGACCTCCTGGGAAGTCCTCGTGTTGCATTCCCTTTTTAATTTTTTTGCACCGCGTGCAAAACAAAACGCACGAGCGCGACGTATGTTTAGCACGTTTTATTATTTTGCACGTTTACGGTAAGTTTTAGCTCGCTGCTCATTATTCACGCGTCTAGCGGCGGCAAGCGTGTTCTGAAAGGGGTCGAAACCATGGTAAATAGGCACTGGTGCAGTTGAACCGTGGTAAAACTCGTCTCCGTAGTTGAGCGGGAGCGGCCAAAGGAATGTGCAATCGTGTGTGTAGTGGAGCTGGGAGGGGCAAGCATAAGGGACGAAGACGGGGGTAACATGTCGGATGCGATCATACCAGCACTAAAGCACCGTATCCCATCAGAACTTCGAAGTTAAGCGTGCTTGGGCGAGAGTAGTACTAGGATGGGTGACCTCGTGGGAAGTCCTCGTGTTGCATTCCCTTTTTAATTTTTTTGCACCGCGTGCAAAACAAAACGCACGAGCGCGACGTATGTTTAGCACGTTTTATTATTTTGCACGTTTACGGTAAGTTTTAGCTCGCTGCTCATTATTCACGCGTCTAGCGGCGGCAAGCGTGTTCTGAAAGGGGTCGAAACCATGGTAAATAGGCACTGGTGCAGTTGAACCGTGGTAAAACTCGTCTCCGTAGTTGAGCGGGAGCGGCCAAAGGAATGTGCAATCGTGTGTGTAGTGGAGCTGGGAGGGGCAAGCATAAGGGACGAAGACGGGGGTAAATGTCGGATGTGATCATACCAGCACTAAAGCACCGGATCCCATCAGAACTCCGAAGTTAAGCGTGCTTGGGCGAGAGTAGTACTAGGATGGGTGACCTCCTGGGAAGTCCTCGTGTTGCATTCCCTTTTTAATTTTTTTGCACCGCGTGCAAAACAAAACGCACGAGCGCGACGTATGTTTAGCACGTTTTATTATTTTGCACGTTTACGGTAAGTTTTAGCTCGCTGCTCATTATTCACGCGTCTAGCGGCGGCAAGCGTGTTCTGAAAGGGGTCGAAACCATGGTAAATAGGCACTGGTGCAGTTGAACCGTGGTAAAACTCGTCTCCGTAGTTGAGCGGGAGCGGCCAAAGGAATGTGCAATCGTGTGTGTAGTGGAGCTGGGAGGGGCAAGCATAAGGGACGAAGACGGGGGTAACATGTCGGATGCG
>NW_025231230.1:0-9087 GCF_018294505.1 Triticum aestivum
CCCCCTGCTTCCCTCGCTCCTCCTCCTCCCCGGAACCCCCACCACCTCGCCCCGGCCTCGCTTCGTCCGCCCCGACGCACCGTCCTGGCCATCCCCCCTTGCTCGCCGCCGTATGGGCAGCTCCTGCCGGCCCGCGTCGCCGGTGGCGCCCTGCTGCTTCCCCGTCGACGTTTCCCCTCCGGTGGCCGCCCGGCCTTGCCTCGGTCCTCCTCGCCCCGGCGGTTTGGGCGGATGCCCAGTCGGGCGCCCGCACCCGCGCCCGGTCGGCCCCCTTGGCCACTGCCGGGTGGGGCCCGATACCCTCTGGGCCACAGACACATGGGGCCCGCCCCCAGAACGCAAAAAAATAATAATAATAAAAATAAATAAATAAATAAATAATAAATAATAAAATAAATAAAAACAATAAATATAATTAATAAAATTTAAATGATTTAATAAAATTATTAATTAATTAATTAATTAATTAAGTTAATTAATCCGGTTTAATTAAATTAATTAACTAGTTAAGTTTGATTAAACTGTAATTAGATTAACCTAAACCCTAATTAATTTAAATAGAGAATGACAGGTGGGTCCCACTGGACCCACATGTCCGGGTTGACTCAGTCAACCCCTGTTGACTGCTGACGTCAGCATGACATCATGCTGACGTCATAAATACATTTTTTCGAATTAATTAAATAAATAATTAAATTCCAAAATTGTTAAAATCTTTTAAAAATCATATCTTTTAATCCGTAACTCGGATTAAAATATTTTCAACATGAAAGTTGCTCAGAACAACGAGACGATTTCGGATACGCAGTCCGTTTGTCCGCCACACACCCCTAACCTATCGAACTCGCAACTTTCCCCTCCGGTTCATCTGTCCGAAAACGCGAAACACCGGGAATACTTTCCCGGATGTTTCCCCCCTTAACCGGTACCACCTCATACCACGTTAGGGCCCACCTAGCATCGTTACTTGTCATGTCATGCATCGTTATGCATTTGTTTGCATTGTATTCATTGTTTCTTCCCCCTCTTCTCTCCGGTAGACTACGAGACCGACGCTGCTGCTGCCCAGTTCGACTACGGAGTTGACGACCCCTCTCTCTTGCCAGAGCAACCAGGCAAGCCCCCCCCCCTTGATCACCAGATATCGCCTATTCTACTCTATATTGCTTGCATTAGAGTAGTGTAGCATGTTACTGCTTTCCGTTGATCCTATTCTGATGCATAGCCTGACATTGTTGCTACACCTGTTGATACCTTACCTGCAATCCTAAATGCTTAGTATAGGATGCTAGTTTATCATCATTGGCCCTACATTCTTGTCAGTCTGCCTTGCTATACTATCGGGCCGTGATCACCTGGGAGGTGATCACGGGTATATACTATACATACATACATACTATATAGATGGTGACTAAAGTCGGGTCAGCTCGAAGAGTACCCGCGAGTGATTCACGGATTGGGGGCTGAAAGGACCTTTGTCCCGACGGCCCTCTGTGTGGATCTTTGTGGCGGAGCGACAGGGCAGGTTGAGACCGCCTAGGAGAGAGGTGGGCCTGGCCCTGGTCGGCGTCCGCGGTTGCTTCATAATAACACGCTTAACGAGATCTTGGTATTTGATCTGAGTCTGGCTACGAGCCTATACGCACTAACCATCTACGTGGGAGTAGTTATGGGTATCCCGACGTCGTGGTATCAGCCGAAGCACTTCAGACATCAGCAACGGAGCGGCGCGCGCCGAATTGGACTGGAACGCCACTAGGCTAGGTCTGCTTTCGGCCGCGTACGCAACGTGCAGGTGTGCTATGGGCGATGGGCCCAGACCCCTGTGTGCTTAGGTTTAGACCGGCGTGCTAGCCTCTCTGTTTTGCCTAGGTGGGGCTGCGACGTGTTGATCTTCCGCGGCCGGGCATGACCCAGGAAAGTGTGTCCGGCCAAATGGGATCAAGCGTGTTGGGCTATGTGGTGCACCCCTGCAAGGAAGTTAATCTATTCGAATAGCCGTGATCTTCGGTAACAGGACGACTTGGAGTTGTACCTTGACCTTATGACAACTAGAACCGGATACTTAATAAAACACACCCTTCCAAGTGCCAGATACAACCGGTGGTCGCTCTCCCTCAGGGATACGAGGGGAGGATCGCCGGGTAGGATTATGTTATGCGATGCGACTGGAGATGCGCTTGGAGTTGCTACTTGGAGTTGCTACTTGGAGATGCTACTTGGAGGACTTCAATCTAATCTCTCCTACATGCTGCAAGACGGAGGCTGCAAGAAGCATAGTCTTCGACAGGATTAGCTATCCCCCTCTTATTCTGGCATTCTGCAGTTCAGTCCACTGATATGGCCTCCTTACACATATACCCATGCATATGTAGTGTAGTTCCTTGCTTGCGAGTACTTTGGATGAGTACTCACGGTTGCTTTCTTTCCTCTTTTCCCCTTTCCTTTCTTTCTGGTTGTCGCAACCAGAGGCTGGAGTCCAGGAGCCAGATGCCACCGTCGACGACGACCCCTACTACACTGGAGGTGCCTACTACTACGTGCTGCCCGCTGATGACGACCGGGAGTAGTTTAGGAGGATCCCAGGCAGGAGGCCTGCGCCTCTTTCGATCTGTATCCCAGTTTGTGCTAGCCTTCTTAAGGCATACTTGTTTAACTTATGTCTGTACTCAGATATTGTTGCTTCCGCTGACTCGTCTATGATCGAGCACTTGTATTCGAGCCCTCGAGGCCCCTGGCTTGTATTATGATGCTTGTATGACTTATTTATGTTTTAGAGTTGTGTTGTGATATCTTCCCGTGAGTCCCTGATCTTGGTCGTACACATTTGCGTGCATGATTAGTGTACGATTAAATCGGGGGTGTCACAAGTTGGTATCAGAGCCGACTGCCTGTAGGAATCCCCCTTCCACACTCCTTGGCCGAAGTTGAGTCTAGACATTACTAAAACTTTTACTAACTTGGCTGTGTGCCTTACGGGCCCACGTCGCCATCGGGTGGTACTAGGATCTTTTACTCCTCGACCTTTATTCTGGGACTCTGAACTCTTTTCTACTCGGGTTAAAGGAATTTACTAACTCTAACATTAGGATCCCGTTACCACGTTCACCCCGAAGTTGGATAAGCCATAGTTATTCTTAGGATAGCATTTTGAATAGTGCCCATGTTGTCATTTGACTCCATTGAAACATCTTTGTTTTCAGATGGAACCCACGAGGCAGGTCGTGCGCCACACTGCGGCCATTGGTGCCTCAGGATCACCTGCTGTGCTAGCTGATATGATGACCTATCTGGGTTATCGCTGGCACCCTGAGTACACCGTCTACGAGGAGTACCAGGACTTTAACCAGGAGCAGTACCGTGCCATCGTCCACCTCTACTCTTGGGAGTATGAGTCCACTACCGTGCTGCACACCGCTCATGGTGTTGGAGTGACCATCGAGATGGCAGTCCACGATGCGGCTCATGCTGCTCTGACACGTCTTCGTGGAGAGTATCAGGCATTGGACACTTCCCCTTTCAGGCACATTCCTATCGCATCTGACGTTGGTGCGGAGGGATACTACACTGCCGCCTACTCCACCGTCACCCGAGAGCCCTTCCACCATCAGCGCCTGGTTCTGCATGCTGATGGGCTGGACCGAGCTAACAGAGCTCTTCGCCACGAGTTGTACACCACTCGTCAGCACCTTTACAGGGCTCTGACGCGGTTGCACCCCTTTGTCCGGTCTGGACAGCTGCCGCGTTCTGCGATCTACCCAGCCAGGACCGTGATGCCCCACGGTGTCGGATGGCCAGAGGTGGGAGGCTACTCTCCCGCACTTGGTCCTCTTCTGCCACTTGAGCGTCGGGTTCTACACCAGAGTATCCGCGGCCCCCAGGCCACTGACGTGGAGGACTATCCGTTGCCTCACTACCAGCTGTCAGGTTACAGCTACCTTCACAGTACCTCCTGGGACTGATGTAGTCTTGCTCATTAGTCTTAGATGCACTCGCGAGCCTGCGTGCCGCCTATGATGACTTAATCTATGTACTGAACTCTGTGTACTGAACTCTATGTCCGACCCCTTTTGTAAGTTATGCCGACTATCTATGTGGTATCTGTTGTGCTCCTTTCATTATGCATGTTTCATCATGAATGACTCTTGTCTATGCAAATTTCTCAATACTGAACTACCCCTGTTATATATTAGCAGGATGGTTAGACCAGCTGGTCGTGGTCGTGGTGGCAACTTCCCACCACCGCCTGAGTACATGGCTGGTATGATCCAACAGCTTGAGATGAATCGCCAGTTCATGGAAAACGTGATGGCTCAGTTTCCTCGCCCCAATATGAACCAACATCCAAACACAACAACTCTGCAGGATTTCATACGCCTCAACCCAAGTGTGTACCGCAGCTCAACCCAGCCGCTGGATGCTGATGACTGGCTCCGTGACATCACCTATGAGATGGAGTCTGCTGATGTAGCCCCTGCCAGCTATGTCACTTTTGCTTCCTTCTTCCTGAAGGGACCCGCAGCTCAATGGTGGGACAGCCACAGGCGTACTCTGCCAGTTGGGACAATCATCTCCTGGCCAGACTTTCAGGCTGCCTTCCATGCCCGCTTCATTCCTCAGGGAGTCATGGACCGGAAGAAGCGTGAGTTTCGCAACCTCACCCAAGGCAACAAGACTGTTGAAGCTTATCAGCGGGAGTTTCTGGACTTATCCCGCTATGCTGAAGAAGACATTGCAACTGATGCTCGCAGACAGGAGAAGTTCCGTGAAGGCCTTCAAGCTGACATCAAGCTCACACTTCTAGTGCATGACTTTGCCGATTTCGCCACCTTGGTGAACAAGGCCATCAATGTAGAGACTGGTCTGCAAGAACACCAGATCTCTCAAAGGCGCAACCGTGACACGGGCTCATCTTCGGGCTCGCCCTCGCAGAAGCGTAAGATATGGATCCCGAACAGCATGTACCGTCCAACTGCACCTGCCCCAAGGCAGTCTTATGCTGCACCTCGTCTGCCGGCTGCTCCAACTAGGCAGCCGAGGCTTCCAGCTCCACCACCCCAGGCTCCTGTTCCTACCCCCGAGAATGGGTTGTGCTTCAGGTGCGGACAACCAGGCCACCGTGCTAGGGAATGCAACCAGAAACAGAATCAACTGGCCCTTCCAGCAACTGGCCGTGGGAACAACCAGGCCCGCAACAACAATGCCAAGTCTTATGGCCGTGTTCATGCCAACCACATTGATCTGAATGAAGCTCAAGACCAGCCTGCTACTGTGATGGGTACACTCCTCGTAAATTCAGTACCAGCATCCGTTTTATTTGATACAGGTGCATCGCATTCATTCATGTCAGAAGATTTTGCATACAAGCACGATGTTAAATTTGAGCAGATGAACACTTCGGTAGTGGTAAAAACCCCCGCGGGACAATGTCAGACCTCCATGGTTGGCATTGACGTCCCTGTGGAAATCGAAGGGTTGGAGTTTCGTGCCTCGCCCATTATACTGAAATCGTCTAACATTGACCTCATTCTGGGAATGGATTGGTTAAAGGCGCATACTGCTTCTATCGTTTGCGCCTCTAAGACCGTCCATCTGCTACACCCTTCTGATGAAATAATTAGCTACGATGCTCATCTGGTTCGGGATGCCGAGGCCAGGCTTTATGCTTTAAACGCATTGAACTCTACCCCACTCGAGGGCATTGAAAACATTCCCATCGTGCGTGAATTCTTAGACGTCTTTCCTGAAGAACTCCCAGGGATTCCCCCTGTTAGAGCTGTCGAATTCGTCATCGACTTGAAACCAGGCACCACTCCTATAGCCAAGTGACCCTACAAGATGCCGCCGCATGAACTCCTTGAGCTTAAGGAGGAAATCGATAAATCTCTTCGAAGTGGTTTCATTCGCCCAAGTTGCTCTCCTTGGGGAGCACCTTCTCTCTTTGTCAAGAAGAAAGATGGGACAAACCGGTTGGTCCAAGACTACCGTCCTATAAACCAAGCTACCATTCAGAATAAGTATCCTCTTCCTCGGATCAATGATCTGTATGATCAATTGGCTGGATCATTAGTGTTCTCTAAACTCGACTTGAGGTTGGGTTACAACCAGATCCGTGTTCGTGAGGAAGATATCCCCAAGACCGCCTTTGTGACTCGTTATGGTTCATACGAGTACACCGTCATGTCTTTCGGCTTAACCAATGCTCCAGCCACCTTCTCTCGCCTGATGAACTATATATTCATGGATTACCTCGACAAGTTCGTCGTGGTTTATCTGGATGATATTCTGGTATTTTCCAAGAACAAAGAGGAACATGCTGAACATCTTCGCCTCGTGCTGGAAAAGCTACGAGAGCATCAACTTTATGCCAAGTTCTCCAAATGTGAATTCTGGCTTCCCGAAGTAACCTATCTCGGGCATGTCATCTCTAAGGATGGTATTGCCGTCAACCCTGAACGAGTCCAGGCTATTCTTGATTGGACTCCTCCGAAGAATGTTAAGCAAGTCAGAAGTTTTCTCGGTCTCGCCAGTTATTGCCGTCGATTCGTCGAGAACTTCTCCAAGATTGCCAGGCCTCTGACTAACCTATTGCATAAGGGCGTCAAGTTCCAATGGACAGATAAATGTCAGGAAAGTTTCCAGGCACTCAAGGACAAGTTAACTTCTGCCCCAGTACTAGCTCCTCCTGATACTAAGAAGGACTTCGTCATTTACTGCGACGCTTCCCGTCAAGGACTAGGCTGTGTCCTAATGCAAGAGCGCAAAGTGGTTGCTTATGCCTCTCGGCAATTGCGCCCTCACGAAGAGAACTACCCAGTTCACGACCTCGAACTTGCTGCTGTCATTCATGCGCTAAAACAGTGGCGACATTACCTACTCGGTAATCGTTGCGAGATCTTCACTGACCACCAAAGTCTGAAGTATCTGTTTACTCAGCCAGACCTGAACCTCCGTCAGCAGAGATGGATGGAGACTGTTGCAGATTTTGATTTGGGTATTTCCTATACCCCAGGCAAGGCTAATGTAATGGCTGATGCCTTGAGCCGCAAGTCTTACTGCAACCACCTCCAGGTTCACAAAGTTCAGCCCTCACTTGTTGAAGAATTCAGAAAGCTAAACCTCCATATTGTGCCTCCGGGTGCACTCGCTCCCCCTCCTCCGGAGTTCCGCAAGATGAATCTCCGTGTTGTTTCCCAGGGTTCCCTCTATACCCTGTCTGTTGAACCCGATCTCGTGGGCACCATAAAGACAATGCAGGGATTTGACTCTGAAGTCTACAAGATTAAGCAAGACCTCAAAGAAGGAAGTCCCTCATCCTTCACTATTGCTGATGATGGCGCCTTGTACTTCAAAGGCCGCCTAGTGGTGCCGTGTAAGAAGGAAAACCTGAATATGACTCAGGAGGTTATGAAAGAAGCTCATGATACGCCTCTATGTATCCATCCTGGTAGTACGAAGATGTATCAAGACATTCGTCAGAGATTCTGGTGGTCTAACATGAAGCAAGACATTGCTCGTTATGTTGCTGAGTGTGACGTTTGCCGTCGTATCAAAGCAGAACATCAAAGGCCTGCTGGAACTCTGCAGCCTATCTCTATTCCTGAATGGAAATGGGACCATGTTGAAATGGACTTCGTCACTGGATTCCCCAAATCGCAGAAAGGCAATGATGCTATTCTTGTCGTCATTGACCGACTTTCTAAAGTAGCACATTTTCTGGCTGTCAAGGAAACGATAACTGCTAGTCAGCTGGCAAACCTCTACATGACCAAAATTGTCTCGCTTCACGGTATTCCATTGGTTATCAGTTCAGACCGTGGCAGTTTATTCACTTCAAGATTCTGGGCAAGTTTCCAAGAAGCTATGGGCACTCATCTGTCTTTCAGCACTGCTTTTCATCCTCAGTCACAAGGGCAAGTTGAACGTGTCAACCAAGTTCTCGAAGACATGCTTCGAGCTTGTGTTATTTCCTTCGGCAAGAAATGGGAGGAATCTCTTCCGTATGCTGAGTTCTCTTATAATAATAGCTATCAAGCTAGTCTGAAGATGGCCCCCTTCGAAGTGTTATATGGACGAAAGTGCCGAACCCCTCTGAACTGGTCAGAAACTGGGGAACGTCCACTCTTTGGTCCGGATATTATCCAACATGCCGAAGATCAAGTCCGCATTATTCGCGAGAATCTCAAGACTGCTCAGTCACGTCAGAAGAGTCAGTATGACCGTCATCATAAAGACATGGTCTATCAACCTGGCGAAAAGGCCTATCTTCGCGTTACACCAATGAAGGGTGCTCACCGCTTCGGGATCAAAGGGAAGCTAGCTCCCCGCTATATTGGTCCTTTCACTATCCTCGAGAGGCGTGGAAAAGTGGCATATCAACTGGAGCTTCCGTCGAACCTTTCTCAGGTTCACGATGTGTTCCACGTGTCACAACTCCGACGCTGCTTCAAGGACCCAATCCGAGCCGTGGACCATGAAGTGCTCGAATTGCAACAGGACCTCTCCTATAAAGAGCATCCGGTCCGCATTCTCGACCAAGCTGAACGCCGCACACGTCAGAAGGCGATCAAGTTCCTCAAGGTCCAGTGGTCGAATCACTCTGAAGACGAAGCCACCTGGGAACGCGAGGATCGCCTGCGTGATGAATACCCCACACTGTTTCCTTTTACCTCCTAAAATCTTGGGACGAGATTTCTTGTAGTGGAGGAGATTTGTAACGCCCGGATAATCTTGCTACAGTAATCCCACGCTAATCATGGCACGTCATCCCGATTACTGTTGCTATCCTCGCAATAATTCGAAACCGTTCAAATTCAAAATTCAAATTGATGAAAACAATAAAAAAAAATTCAAAATTTAAAATAAAATTGTTCGGTGGTTGACGAATATTACAAGGGAAATTATAGTGCAACAGGCATGTTTTTATAAAATGGGTAAATGGATTAAATGATTTAAACAGAAAAGAAATAATAAAAGAAAATACAAAAGGAAAGAAAAACAGAAAACCAAAAAAGAAAAAAAAACAAAAGGAGGGAAGCCCCCCCCCTGCTGGACCGCGGCCCAGCTGGCCATCGGGCCAACCAGGCC
>NW_025231230.1:10492-11770 GCF_018294505.1 Triticum aestivum
ATAAATATAATTAATAAAATTAAAATGATTTAATAAAATTATTAATTAATTAATTAATTAATTAAGTTAATTAATCCGGTTTAATTAAATTAATTAACTAGTTAAGTTTAATTAAACTGTAATTAGATTAACCTAAACCCTAATTAATTTAAATAGAGAATGACAGGTGGGTCCCACTGGACCCACATGTCCGGGTTGACTCAGTCAACCCCTGTTGACTGCTGACGTCAGCATGACATCATGCTGACGTCATAAATACATTTTTTCGAATTAATTAAATAAATAATTAAATTCCAAAATTGTTAAAATCTTTTAAAAATCATATCTTTTAATCCGTAACTCGGATTAAAATATTTTCAACATGAAAGTTGCTCAGAACGACGAGACGATTCCGGATACGCAGTCCGTTTGTCCGCCACACACCCGTAACCTATCGAACTCGCAACTTTCCCCCTCCGGTTCATCTGTCCGAAAACGCGAAACACCGGGAATACTTTCCCGGATGTTTCCCCCCTTAACCGGTACCACCTCATACCACGTTAGGGCCCACCTAGCATCGTTACTTGTCATGTCATGCATCATTATGCATTTGTTTGCATTGTATTCATTGTTTCTTCCCCCTCTTCTCTCCGGTAGACTACGAGACCGACGCTGCTGCTGCCCAGTTCGACTACGGAGTTGACGACCCCTCTCTCTTGCCAGAGCAACCAGGCAAGCCCCCCCCCTTGATCACCAGATATCGCCTATTCTACTCTATATTGCTTGCATTAGAGTAGTGTAGCATGTTACTGCTTTCCGTTGATCCTATTCTGATGCATAGCCTGACATTGTTGCTACACCTGTTGATACCTTACCTGCAATCCTAAATGCTTAGTATAGGATGCTAGTTTATCATCATTGGCCCTACATTCTTGTCAGTCTGCCTTGCTATACTATCGGGCCGTGATCACCTGGGAGGTGATCACGGGTATATACTATACATACATACATACTATATAGATGGTGACTAAAGTCGGGTCAGCTCGAAGAGTACCCGCGAGTGATTCACGGATTGGGGGCTGAAAGGACCTTTGTCCCGACGGCCCTCTGTGTGGATCTTTGTGGCGGAGCGACAGGGCAGGTTGAGACCGCCTAGGAGAGAGGTGGGCCTGGCCCTGGTCGGCGTCCGCGGTTGCTTCATAATAACACGCTTAACGAGATCTTGGTATTTGATCTGAGTCTGGCTACGAGCCTATACGCACTAACCATCTACGTGGGAGTAGTTATGGGTATCCCGAC
>NW_025231231.1:0-7375 GCF_018294505.1 Triticum aestivum
ACGAGTTTGACTCCATGATAAAGTATGCTATCTTGTAGTACATATTGAATAGCACACATGTACCAGCTGCCTCCTTTTTTTAGTGGCTTAATTAGAGCATCTTCTTCCTCCCGATGGAACGCATCGGCATCACCTCCACCAAGTAGTCAGCCATTTCCGATCTCATCTGAAATAATCTTAGTGGGGAGAGAGCCAGAGACATGCATGGTGGAGGCGGCGGTCAGGAGCACCATGACGGTGGAGGTGCAAGGGCGGAAGGTTGTGGCGCTTGCTGTACGGACATCTCGGAAGGAACGCCGGCGTGTACAGGCGTGTGTTGCCCCTGCACGGCTTGCGAGCACGGGGAGCGCACGGGCGACCTATGAGGGCTTGCTGTGGTCATGCCCGGCGAGGAGGTGCTAGCCGAGGATGCCAAGACCGATCGCACAGGTACTCTGAAAATATGCTTTATTAAAGCAAACTATAGCTGAGTAACTTTATATATAGGATTTGTGAAGCCTCGACATCTCAATTTATATTCATAGCAGAGTACTTTCAAAAAATATTTCTGAAGGTTAAGGGACCTCAACGTTTACTCATATAAAAGGCTCTAGAAACAAACTATTATTCAAACATAAAAAGGAAAATACAACACTATTATATGACTTAAGGATCAACCTACAGACAATGGAGTAGGATTCTTCTCATTCTTTTCTTTACATTTCTCTATTTTTACTTTTCAGTCGGTGCTCAAGAGCATAACATCACCGAAGATGAACTGCATCAAGGAATCATCCTTGTCCAGGTCGACTCTAGTGTACCAGTCGTCATATGAAGGGGGCTGCATCCATGAATTATCCTCTTCCGCAAGGGCTGCGGTGTACCAAGCGTTGACAGAGTTCTCCTCATCCGCGCTGGCGCCGGCGTACACAGGCTGCATCCCTTCGTTGTCTTTGTTGGCACCACCGGCGAGAAACTCCATATTTCCTGTGCTCGTGCTACCACGGTCGGCGAGGAACGGCTTCTTTCCCTTCCCCGCATGAACACTATTGAACTCGGACTCGACATGTATGTGATCCTTGTCTGTGCCAACGCCACAGAGCACGGACTCCATCTGCTCCTTGCCCGCGTAGGCAACATCAGACTCGACCAGTATGGGATCGTTGTGCGTGCCGATGCCACGGAGCACAGACTGTATCAGATACTTGTCTGATTCTATGCCACCAAGCACATAATGCTTGGGATCCTTGTGTGAATCGGCCCCGTCAGACACGTGCTCCATCAAATCCTTGTCCGTGTCGACGCCGCCGGGCACAGACTGCATTGGATCCTCATATGTGTCGGCATCACTGGATAAATCGATCAACGGAGCCACGGTGTTCTTTTTGAAGACTCGACACAATGCATAGGCGTCCTGAACAGAGGACGAACCATTAGGGTGTATGAGAGTTGTGGAGCTCGGTCACAACATAATCAGGAAAAGAAAGAAATGGAGATATACCTGAATGTGGTGGTTGCGTTGGCCCTGAAGACGATACTCATGCATGACCCAGTCGGTGCGTGTGCCGCCAGGCGCACGGCCGGTGTGGAACACAAGCGTCTTCTTCATGCCGACGATGACGCCGTTGTGCATGACGGGGCGATCCTTCCCGGTGGACTTCCAGAACCCGGCGACCGTTGCCCGCCCCATGCGAAGCCCGTTGGGGTACTTTCGGGCCCTGACCGCGAAAAAGTACCATTCCACCTTGGCCCCGGCGTCGTGTGTGCTGGGCGAGAAGGACTTGTCTGCACATGCATGATTGATGAAAATCAAGTCAATACTAGATATTATTGGCCCGGGCCGTCTCTGCAGGTAGGGACATGTAGGTGACGTGCCTGGCAGCTCCCAGGGCTCGTGCTTGTACACATGGACCTCGGGGATGAAGGCGTGGTGGCCGTGGACCTTGCGGAGGAGGTCGTAGGTCACGAGCTCCTGGCCGGTAGGGTGGAAGCGGAAGCCGGGCTCCGGCTGGAGGAGACCCAAAGCCAATGGCTGCACAGGTGCAATATCCGACATGGTTTGCGTGTTTTTTCTACCGTATAAAAGAAAATACGAGGTCAACAGGGGGAGGAGGATTTGATTGAGAAAATGGTGAGGGAGTCAAACCCTGGCCAATCAATTACCCTCGGGTAAAAGTGAAAAGAGGAAGTCGATGGCGTGAATCACGGTGTGGATTCAAACCCTGGCCATCTTGGGCGCTCTCTCTTGTTTTCTTCTCTGTTGGCGGACAGAATCTTGTTTTCTGTTGTGGATTTGAGATAATTGGTGGGTGCTTTTGGAGGGATTTCGATGGATGTGTGATTGTGAGACGATGGACGGGGATTTCATCCTCCTTACTTATATAGGTTCCGCCCGAGATTACACATGCGTGGACAGGTAGGGTGCCTCCTGAAAGCGCGTCAACATCCCGTGGTCACTGTTTCCTCCTCATCCGTGTGCACCAACTCAACTGAGATCACAAGCGATCTGCTTCTTGGGAGCCAATCACGCACCGCCACCGCTGCACTGCGCACACACCCACACACCAAAATCCAAAAGTTCCTTCTACCCCCATCGCTCTCTCCCTCTCTCTCTTCTCGACGTTGCCTTCTCTATAGATCGTACACTATTTTATTATTATAATGTATTTCTATTTATACACAGCAAATAGTAAATATATTTTTTGACATATTCCAAAGTTAAAGTAAAGATTTCTATTATTCTATGTAAAACACCGGCGCCAGTTATTTTTTGACATATTCCAAAGTTAATGTAAAGTCACTGCCTCCAAGCAACGGACGTCCATTTAGCCATGGACGGCGGAGGGCCATTCATCGGAACAAAGCGCGTCCATGCTCGGGTTTGGACTTTGGAGTATAATTAATATAATCATATGGTATGATATGAATGTGCCCGGCCCCGGTCTATGCACCGCTGGGGCCTGTGGTCAGTGTCAACTCTACGATATGCTGCCTACCCCTATACTACTGAACTAACATTTGGAAACCTGGGTTCTTGGTAGCCAATCACGCTGCGCCAACGCTGCATACACACGCAACTGCTAAACTTCATCTACAGCTCGCTCGCACTCTCTCTCTCCTCGACGTTTACTTTCTCTGAAGATCACGTGCAATTTTAGTATACTCCAAATCTGACGTCGGATTTTTTTTTACCATGGCTAATAGAACATTTTTCTGGCAAATTATGTTCTACGAGGATGACTAGTTTAATTACGTGGCTACCATGGCAAATCCGTCACAACTCATTTTTTGTCAGAAAGTTGCCATACTTGAAAACTAAATTATTCGTTATCGCGCCAATATAAATCTATTGTATATATAAATCATTTGACGGGCTAACAAAAAAGGAAATGTTCTAGAAAATCCATCAATAATTAGAAACATCAAGCCATTGATTTGGTGGACCTCCGTCCTTAAGTACACTATTAATGGCCTACATCTAATTTAATTTGAGAAAAAAAAACGCTATGGGCCTTCCGCACGTCCCATTGCATTTTTTGCGAAAATACCAAATCTATTATAAAGATTCACCGAAGTACAGAGCACCCCCAACATAATAAAAATTACATCGAGGTCCATATAGACAACCGAACGACCATTGCCGCCGCCAAAGCGAGTCACCGCTCCCATACCAGAGCTGGTCTGGCCTTATCGATGACAGCTGGGAAGTCTTCGTGCACGTGCCCCTAAGTACCATTGTTGGGAGCCGCAATTGTCACCATTGAATTCTTGAATCGACCTGAAGAACCTGGCATCAAATCTTGCCATTGCGTACGCACGACGAGAAACCCTAACATCGCCGCTCCGAGAAGCCGACAGGACTCTACACCAGAGCTCCGTCTAATCCATCTCGTGCTTGGTGTGAGGTATCATTCTTTTCATTCTCCCTGCAGTTTCCCAAGCACATCCAAAGCATGAGAAAAAAAAAACCATCGTGGTATACAACTCCGCCTGACCCATCTATATATACACACATTTTCCTTCCATGATATCAGTGCTCTCAAACTTTCAATACGAAAGGGCTAGCTAGCAAGTAGCTTTTGTGAGACTTTGGGGGAAACCAAATCCACCACAAAAACATTCGTTGGTGCAAACCTCCCACTACAGTTTGCAGCAATGCATCATCATTAAAGAATCATATATTAGTATTGTGTACTTGTAGAACTAAGGGCCTTGGCTTTGTGCCACATGTAAAAATTCATAGTTTATACCTCACATGGACGAACAGAAAGGTGTTCCAATAGAATTTTCACTCCATTGTTCTTAGAAGTGCTAAACGGCACCAGTGCAAGCGTATCAGGCTGTGGCAGGTTCATGGTAAACGAGGCGGAGATAATCGACAAAGACATCCTCGAAATAGAGTAACAATGATCTTGGTTAGGGCCACCAAGGGAACTTTCTCCTCATAATTTGGCTTCTGTTTTTTCTTTTCTCTATTCCTAGGCATCTGACAAATCGAAAGTATGTTTTTTCTCTCGAGAACAAGGAAAAATTAAATATTTTGTTGTGAAGTGACCCAAGCACGAGGAGTAGCATGTCGGGAACTGTAATAACTAGTGAACAGGTCAGCAAATTTTCAATAAGGTTGTATGTTTACCAAAAACAATAGGACTCGAATGTTTTGACATTGCAAAATACAGTTTATTATGTGTTTCCAAGTAATTTTTTTTGCGGGAAGTGTTTCAAAGTACTTGCTTTTGTTAGGACTCAATTGTTTTGACATTGCAAAATACAATTTATTAAATTCCCATACAATTCCGCATTTTTTCTTGAAAAGGTGGAGAGAGAGCCCATGTTATAATGATGCATGCGGCCCATGTTATTAATCAAAGTGCAGAAACAAAGTCTTAGGTTCAGTGCTAGCTCATAAAAGGAGCGTAAAAGTGAAAAAGGAAAAAAATGTCACTAATGGTGAAAAACAGGCCAAGATGACTAAACACCCCTAGCCTATTATTGGATGCCATCCAAACCGGTTGTAGATAACCCGTGCTACCGTGTCTCATTGGTTGCACCCAGTAACCAAAGCTTCCTGAAATCCGCATGAGTGAGTAACGACCACATCAGATTCAAGCAGTGGCCCTGTAAATGACCTGCAAAAACTTGATAAAGTTTTATCTGTTAAAGATCATATCATTTCTGCAGTTTCATATAGCCCAAAGTAGCGCGCATATCCCTATCCGAATATGTCCCGCAGTATTTGATTCCACACTAGTTAGCCACGTCCCAAATAACATGTTGATATTAATTGGATGAGAAACATTAAAAGCTATATGTATCATACGACCAAGAAGTTTGGCGAGTGGACAATAAGAAGAAACAAAGAACGCATGTATTGCCTCATGCACACTTTATCACCAAGTCGCTTGTTCTCTCACTGCGCCTGTCCAGCTACCTACCATATGTTACCATATTTGCTAATCATGTCTTGAACTCCGATTGTATCCGTTAGTCGCTTAGGACCGCTTTTATTTATATTAATGGATCAATCGCGTGATTGTATTCCAATGGACATATCCCGTGCCATATAATAAAAAAACAATCTGCTCACAATTTACTCATCCGGCACCAGGAAATCTGTACTCATGCAGTCATTCAGACAAATTGTTGTGAGCTATCATGCTTTTGATTCTCCTTTCAATTTCTCAAGCACATACAAAGCATGAGAAAAGCACCCTACGGATGTAGCAAGTCCACCCATCTATCCATATATATATACACGCATGTTTTCCTTCCGAATATCACATCAATGCTCTCAAATTCTCAATAAGATAGGGATAGACACTAATTTAGTTATCTTTTTTTATGAGAATTTGGAGAAAACCAAATCCATGGATAGGATGCAGAACTCCTACCTGTATGCATTCGTGTTCTGTCCCTCACCAAGCTGCTGGCCGTTGCCTCCCTCCCGTGCTTGGATGCGCTGAGGCTGTTGCCTTCCTCTTGTGCAAGACAGCACTGAGGCCGTCGGTTGTCTCCGTGTAATGAGGCCGACACCAGGCCGAGGTCATCAACTGGTCTCACCTTTACCGCTACCTTTACCGTCTACTCGTCGCAGCTCAAGCGCATCTCCCAGGTGCAGCTCAACTTCCTCGCCTTCGCCTCTGACGCTGGCAAGCTCTTGGGCTGGTTCGCCGGCGTTGCCGCGCTCTACGTGCCGCTCCCGCTCGTCGCCTTCGTCGGCGCCTCCTTCGGCCTCGTCCGCTATGGTGTCCAGTACCTCTTCTTGGACAGCCCCCGGCTCAAGTGCTGGCACCTGTTCCTGCTCACCGCCCTCGCCGCGAACGGCATCTGCTGGATCAACACCGTGCTCGGGCGGACCTGATCTGGGCGACAGACGAATCGGAGATCTTCCTCCGCGTAGGTGAGGTGGGGTTCGGTTAGGGGTGTGCTCGTGGTGGTGCTCTTGTTCTCCTCACAGGTGCGGTGGTTGGGGTCATGGTCATGATACCGTTCCATTGCTGGGCGGATCGGCGCCGGTGACCACGGACATGGCGTCGTGTGTGCTAGCTTGGGCCAGTGCATGGGGCTTCTCGTCGATGGTCATCGTTGGTAGTCATAGAGTCGTACGTGTTCCCCCCAACCCATTGGGATTATTGGCTTGGGACGCAAGCATGGGTGCCTCCTACGGTGGAGGCACCTACCCATACTCGGTGATTGATGCCGAGCTAGGAGTAGGGGCGAGCCTCTACTCTTCCTACCATGGCCGAGTGTGCTATGAAGTGAGTGATGGACGGTGTCTCGCGACAGGGATGCCGGGGCGGCAGCCCTAGATGGCGATCCGCATGGTTTGCTCGTCGGCGGGCAATAGTGCGGCGTTAGTGGCTCTCCTCATTGGTTGCATGGGTGACGGGAGGTGTAGCACTGGGTGGCTCGGTCATTCTCTCTACCCTCTCAGTGGCGTCGCCCCTGATCCGGATCTAGGGATCTGACCTCATAGCACTCATCTTGGTGACCTCGTGGCGGCACGTGTAAGTTTTCGAGAGCATGCTCCGTGCCTTGGCGCTGATGATGGTGACATCCATGGGTGTCGTGCTCTTCTTGAGGACATCATCAAGTCCCGTTTCTCCGTGCCAGGGCTCCGAGTGAAGACATATGTCTGTTCTGGACTCGGCATCGGCAACGCTCTTCGTTGTTGCTCCTCTTGAGGGCGTTGTCGTGGAACTTA
The DNA here is from genome assembly GCF_018294505.1 of Triticum aestivum. Lineage (NCBI taxonomy): Eukaryota > Viridiplantae > Streptophyta > Magnoliopsida > Poales > Poaceae > Triticum > Triticum aestivum. Next base: position 7,184 of record NW_025231231.1, read on the forward strand.
GGTCTACTAGATAGTAGTGTAGCAGCTTGTCATACTTGCCTTCCACATTGCCATTGTAAAAGCCACCTCTGATCAACTTCTAACTGTTACATACAATGTCATATGTAGTTAGTAGGATACCACCTTCCTGTAGAAGAAATGAGTTAAAATAGCTGACATGACTCATTAAAATATGTTGAATGATAAGATATA
>NW_025231231.1:7624-9921 GCF_018294505.1 Triticum aestivum
TAATGAAAAATTGAATATCTGTCGATTCCCAGATATTGCAAATTTTAAAATGAGCAGAAACCGAGGTAAGAATTGTTACAGTATATGAAATTGTTGTTGTCCCCTTTGTGTCCACGTATAGGCCTCTTGAGCCATACCTCTGAGTCTATCCACGTGTTGAATTGACGTGTCACACGTGGGAGGGGGTGTTGAAGTGTATATGTGGATTGCCTAGTCCTTTTCATCAGTTCAGACTTTTGGTTGCGTTGGCTAGTGCATGAAGCTTAACATGCACTAGTACAGAACCGGCCTTTAGTGCCGGTTCGTGACGGCAACCGGCACTAAAGAGTGGGGACTAAAGGTCCCCTCCCTTTAGTACCGGTTCGTCACGAACCGACGCTAAAGTGCCACCACGTGGCACGAGCCAGGCCCGTTTGCGTGTAGGGCTTTAGTACCGGTTGGTAACACCAACCGGTACTAAATGTTTGGGTGTTTTTTTAAATTTTTCTTTAATTTTGTGTTTTCAATTTAATTTAGTGATTGTTTTACATTATAATGAGTTGTTAAATCATTAGGTGAAAGTACCGCGGATTAGTTTTCGACTGGATGCATTTATTGGATATCTCTAGCTACTAGCTAGCTAGCTAATTAAGTGAGATCAAGTATATGCCATATCCATATTATACTTGATCACTTAGGTAACGTAGGAAAAATATCATCACCAGCACTAGCTTGAAGAAGAAACATTCACTTGTACCAGAAGCAAAAATATCATCGAGTTCAACATGCATGATTGTACCAGAAACATTCACTTAAAGAAGAAGCATTCATATATAACACCACAAAAGCAAATCACTTAAGTTCAGAACGAAGAACACGGACATGAAAGGATAAGTACTAATTAAGAGCAGCATGAAGAACTAGTTAAATCACTCCTGCTAGCTACTCTCTCTCTGGTAAAATAGCATAGAACATGTATAGCTCTCCTGATTGATCATACTGGAGCATGCAGATGAACCTGTCTCCTAATCGTGGGTTGCGCTTCTCATTGCTGCCCCCTAGTACTTCTCTGCGATCATTAACAATTTTCCTCCAATCTTTCACTATTAAGTATTCATCGCTTCTAGAAATCCTGAATGCATTCATGTGCAATGCAGGATATCTTGGCCGTAAGCTAACAATTGACATCTGACCTTTAGTCTCGATCCCCTGAGGCACAACTGTCATCGGGAGTCCCTGTTGAAGAACATCCTATAGTACTTAATTAATATACTTAGCAATGAAAGTTTAGCAAAAAAATATGTATGCAAAATATGCACTGAGGACAAATAGTAAATATCTTACCATCATTCCTAGATAGATGTGACCGTAGTTCAATACCATCACTATTGGTCGCACGTTTTGAGTACTAACATTTCTAAGTGCAGGAAGAAAATTTGTCTTGACAGTATGAAGATCCTCAAGCCATGAAACATAATGACTTATCTCCTCGCAGTTTAGTTCAGCTCCGGGACAGTAGTAGGTCCTGTCTACCAAGCGCCGGACATGTTTGGTTGAATGGAGATAAGCTGTCAATAGAAATTAGTTGTTAGTTATTTTTGAATAAGCAATATCAAAGATAAAAATATAGTTGAGAAGAACTCACATAATGGTAGAACTGGAAGCATCTGCACATCGACCCATATGTCTCTATTACTTTCAATATCATCTTCCGGACGAATATCAAAGGTGATAACCATATCAGGCTCAAATGCATAAGCCTTGCATAGTACTTGCCAAGTTTTGCATTCAAAATAGGTGTACGTGTGTGCATTGTATACTTTGACGTTGAAAGTATAACCATCATGCTCAGTTTTCAGGTAAGCTCTCTTTATCTCCATAGTTTCCATATCTTTGAAACCTATCTTATCCAAGACAAAAAATTCTTGCATGGCAGGGGATGCGCTAATAGAATAGTGAAAATTAAAAATTATAAGTCAGGCAAAATGAAGCATATATAAGTCATGCTTAATTACGAAAACAGACTTGTCGTTGTGATTTACTGTATCGAATTCGAAGGTCATCCAGCTTGATGCTGAACCGCCTACCATCAACAAGGAAATTTCTGTCGCACTGGTCGCACTGATCTTCACAGAATTCGCACATAATGAAATTTTTTCCGTCGTCAGACGACATTTCCTATGTTCATATTAGGCCAAACATTAAACACTTACTAATTCAATTAATTCAACTACTTCTATTAATTCAACTAAGAATTTACTAAAAAGAAACTAGTTATATTAATTCAATTAGTTCAACTAAGTATTTACTAAAAATAA
>NW_025231231.1:11139-11763 GCF_018294505.1 Triticum aestivum
GGCCGCGGGGACGGCGACGAGACGGGCGCGGCGGGGGCGGCGACGACGACGGGCGGCGGGGGCGACGAGGGCGATGGCAGGCGGCGAGGCGGCGTCGTCGTACGTCGTCGGAGATCGAGACTCTCGCGCGCGCGAGAAGTGGAACGAGAAGTGGCGACGATAACTTATTTTTCGTAAGTGTCATATATATAGGATGGGCCTTTAGTACCGATTGGAGCCACGAACCGGTACTAAAGGCCAATTTTGGCCAGCCCAAGCGGCGGGAAACGAGGGCCTTTAGTACCGCTTGGTGGCTCCAACCGGTACTAATGTGTTGCCCTTTAGTACCGGTTGGAGCCACCAACCGGTACTAATGGCCGTGCGCTGCCACCCGCGGTGCGCTATGTTTAATCCCACCTCGCCGAGCGTAGGGCAGCCGCACTGGTTTATAAACCCAGCCGCGGCTGCCCTTTCGAACTCCTCTATATAGCAGGCTTCTGGGCCTAACTAGGGCGCGCTGCCCTGTGAGCCTGCTGGCCCTTCTGGGCCTGCATTTGCACACCCTAGGTCTGGCAGGCCCACCGGGCAGCGCCCCAACATTTTTTTATAATTTTTTTTCTGCATTATTTATTTTCTTCTATTTAT
>NW_025231232.1:0-4046 GCF_018294505.1 Triticum aestivum
ACCCACCTGGGGGCGCCAGCACCCCCACACGCGTCCTGGTGGGTTGTGGTCCCCACATGGCCCCCCTCACTTATCTCTTTGTCCCACATCGTCACCTACCTCCAGAAAAAAATTCACCATTGCTCTCTCTCTCTCTTGCTCTCTCTCTCTCTCTCTCTCTCTCTCTCTCTCTCTCTCTCTCTCTCTCTCTCGCTCTCGCTCTCGCTCGTGTTCTTGCTCTCAAACCCGCAGATTTCGATCTCTTTGCTCGAAGCTCAGTTTCCAAAACTGTTTCAGGGGATTGTTGCTTGGTATGTGACTCCTCCATTTGTCCAATTGGTTTTTGCTTTAGTGGTTTATATTTAGAATAATTAGTGACTCTTTGGTGCTGCTATAGATGAGCTTGCATGTTGAATTCTTAAAGTTATGAGTAGTTTGAATGCTTGATATGGCCTCTATGCATCCCTATGAGTAGTTCCTATCAATCTTGTGAAGTTTTGTTGACAACATTTTGTGACCCAAATTTTTTCAGAAAATTGTACGCGAATATGATGAACCTCTTTTGAAGGAGTTCTTCGAGGAGGAGCTCCTCAAAGGCATCTTCTAGTAGCAGCTTCGTTCGTCGGTCCTATGTTGAACCAAGTGAAAATTCCATTCAAGATGCCGCCACCAAATCATGTTTATGGCCATGCAACGATTATATGGCACGTGTGGGCATTAAGAAAGAATTTGAGCAATATGTTCACAATGTCGAGCTTGGTCCCTACATTGCAGATAAGTGCAACCAACACCTCAGCCTCACTGAATCATTTACCAAAGAATTTTAAATTCCATCCTCATGAGTCCAGAGTATCATTTAAACTATATGACAATTCATTTACTATGCCTCTGGAAACATTTTCTAATCACTGCAAAATTCCATTTTGGGGTTCATTGGACGAACCACCAAGGTTGGAGTTTGAAACATTCTTGACTAGTCTTTGCTTTGGTGATACTAGAGGAGTGACTCAAGGGAGAATAAAGAGCATTCATTTTCCCTCCGTCCAATACTTTCCACTATTTAATGGAAAATGCATTGTAGGAAAACAAGATTGTAGTACACTTTGTGCTTCAGACTTGAGTCTTATCTGCACCGCTCTAATCGGTGACAAAAAATTATAACCTTGGAGCTATAGTGGCACGTAGATTGCAACACAATGCTGGTAGTGGATATTTTTATGGTGGAATTTATGCCACATGCTTAGCGAGAGAGCTTGGTGTTTCACCTTGGCCTTATGATCCCATCCTACCCACGCAGTACCTTGATTTCGATGCTATGAAACGTCATAAGATCCTTAGAGGTGAACCCCATAATTTTACTTATAACTTGTTGTTTAAGAAAAGGTCCATTGTAAGCACCTTTTTGCTTGCACATGCTCTCTTTGATGTTCATAGCAAGGGAAGGTGTTATGTTCTTGAGAGCGAGGCCCGAGCTCATAACACATCGGTTGTGGCCACACAGCGAGCTGAGGTGTCTGCACCTCGAGCCTCCGTGAGCTACCACTCCGACCATTATGCATGCTACTGATGGAGATTACCAAGTTAGGCCAAAAGCCTAAGCTTGGAGGAGTATGTATTTTGACTGACATTACTTTCATATTCACACATTTCATTCCAGTTATCGGTGTCCACACTTTTTCATTGTATTATCCATGCTAGATTTATTTTCTCGCCTTCTTCTTATGTGTTTGAAAAACTTTGAGAAAACACAAAAATATTTTCTGCTTCTTTTTGATTTTTCTTTCTAGTGTAGTTAGTTATAGTATTTAAAAAGAAAACCCAAAAATATTTCCTTATTCTTCTTTTGCTTGTTGGGAGCTCTCCCGTGTAAATAGTTTTTCTTGTTTTTGTTTTTGTTTTTTTAATTTGTTTCCTTCCTGTTAAAAACTCAAAACTCAAAAAATATTTCAGTGTGTTTCTCTGAATTTTCTTTCTTTTTATTGAGTTGTACCGAGGAGAAGACCAGGATGAAAATGTTGAGTGGCTCTCATATGCATTATTGTTGATCTAACAGAGAGCCCATATTACCTTGTTTTCTTCTTTTTGAATAAAACTGTTTACAGATTCCAGCTTAGTCTATCAATCTTCTTCTCATATGCATTTCAGATCTATATTATCAAAAACCCAAAAATATCTCACTGAATTTTATTTGCGTTTATTTGCGTCTATCAATCTACTACAATTTTATCTCGTCAACTTGAGAATTTCTGGCACCGTTACCTGAAAGGGATTGACAACCCCTTTAACATGTCACGTTGCAAGTATTTGTTCTTTGTTTGCAGGTACCGTTTACGTAGTGTTGCTTGGTTCTCCTACTAGTTCGATAATCTTGGTCTCATTACTGAGTGAAATACTTACCGTTGATGTGCCGCATCATTCCTTCCTCTTTGGGGAAATATCGACGTAGTTCAAGCCAACATCACCGCCCAACAGTGGCCCATTTATGGTAAAAAGGCCGGCCCAGCTAAAGGCCCACCATATTTTGTCAGACACTAGTGTGCCAGCCCGTTAACAACTTGCCATGTTTTAGGTCAAATTACGACCCATATCAGTTCAGGCCCGTTCACAGCCTATCGTGTTTTGGGCTAAATTACGGCCCATATCAGATCAGGCCCGTTAACAGGCCACCGTGCTTTTGGGTCCATTCTAAGCCGGTTTGTATTTCATCTGTTAAATGTCCGTTTACCAGTTCGGCCTGATAATCGTTTCGGCCTGTTAGCGGCCCTTTGTGCATCCGGGCCGTTGTCGGCCCGGTTTCACTTTAGGCCATTTAACGGCTCGTGCTCCAACTGAGCTATTTCTTGTCCGAAGTGACTATAGGCCTCTTAACGGCCCGTAGTCTTCATGGATAAATTTCAGCCCAACGTGCCTATCGGCCTGTTAATGGCTCGTGTAATAGTTGGGCCTAATTACAGCCCGCGTTGAATCCGGTCTGCTTACAATCCATCTGTTAATGGCTCGTGACACTTAAAGCCCATAATTTTATTGGGCCAAACAGGGCTCGAGATATATTTTGGCCTATAAACGACTCGTATGCTATTTGGGCCAAACATGGGCCTACGACAGTTTCGGCCTGTGTTGACCCGTGAATTTTTCAGCTCAACGCTAGCCCAATCTAGGTTTCCACCTGTTAAAAGCCCATGGTATTCTCTGGCCCAACTGGCCCAAACTTTACTCGGCCTATTAAAGGCGGAAAACTACTATACGTGTAGGCCTGCTAATGACCCAAGATGATTATAGGCCCACGTTTCGGCCCATATATAATGAGTTACGAGCCGACCTGAAGACCGACAATATTGTTCCGGCCTAAATTACAACATACCGACTAAGAATAAACCTAGACTATACAATAAGGAAATTACGACATTTTACATCCACTGGGCATGAAAGTTTGCCACCGGTGATAATAAAGCGCAACGAGACCGCAGATTACATAAATTGGGCATCAAAGGTTGCCATCAGTGCATATAAACGTGTCGATAAAAGAATATACAAAATTGACAGCACTTCAAAAGGCATTAGGCCCGCCCTGGAGGTGCACCACAAGCAGCAGAACAAACTAAGACCCAGCTGCATAAGCTAACTAAGACCGAGGTGCTGCATCAAACTCACGCTTGCTGCATCTTAAGAAGACAGAGTGATCGACAAACTGGCCCCAGGTTGCGGTGCTGCTTCTTCTTCTTCCTCCCGTTGCTTGTGCCAGTCTCCACCTCCTGCTATTCCATCAGAGTGACACACCACTGGCACCACCCTATTGAGCTCGTAGTCCAGACGGACCTGGTCGCCCTTCTGGTTCATGTACTAGTGTGATCGTTGGAATGGATCCAGGAATCCCTGGCCTCCTCCATGGCCCCGACCAAGTTCTCGACGATTGGGCGGTGGAGATCTGGCATTCATGACCTCTCTTCATGCGTGGCGCAGGCCCTCACCGCGCGCACATGATTCCTCTGGATTGAAACGCTACTGTACCAGGTGCTCACCTCGCGTGCGTAGGAGAGCTTGATGATGTCGCCGTCGAAAACCTCATG
>NW_025231232.1:4429-5124 GCF_018294505.1 Triticum aestivum
AGAGCCTGGTCCCATCTGAAGCCAAACGCCATGGCGTGATGAAGGTTTTCTTGCTGTGGTGGTTTCTGTGAAAGAGGGAGGTTGAATGGAGGGGAGCGCCCGATGGTTATTTGTACAAAGGGAGAGTGAATGAATGCAATATGAACATTGGGGTTTCCTAGAAGAAGGAGAAATCGAACGGGCGGTAGTCTATTAATCGAACGACTGCTTGTTTTTTAGACTAATCACACAACCTATTGGTTGGGTTTGGGTTTGCGGCTCATTTGACGAACAAAGCCCAGTACGAGCGAAAGCGCCGATCCGACCCAACATCTTCGCCCAGAGCGTTGAAAAAAAATGACGCCCGTTAACGCCGCGTTATCACCGCCGCCCGCTTGCTCGGGATCAGCCATGTCAAAACGAGCTCATTTTTTTACTTTGTGTTTTTTTATTTGTCAGAATTTTGGTTCGGTGCGAAATGTCATAAATCATAAAGTGATAGTTTTTCGCTAATTGTGACACGAATGCGGTGGTTCTGTGGATTTAACTCGGGATGCTAAAGAAAAAACTCGGCGTTCTACGTTCCAGCTGAATTAGCAGAAATAAAAAACTCATCCTTGAATTAATTAATCTTTTTAGAATAAAAATAATAATATTAAAAGGGGTTTTGGAAGGGTTTCGCAGTCTGGCTCCTTCCTTTCTTTCTTCTTCCCCAA
>NW_025231232.1:7688-11763 GCF_018294505.1 Triticum aestivum
GTCGCCCTTGACGCCCCACCACCGGACCCGTCCCCTTCCTCACCTAAGGCCGGGTGCGCGGTGGTGACCGCTGGGGTGACCACCCCAGTTTTTGCACACCCTCACCTCCCTCGGACCACCTCGTACACCAGGCGGGTGAGGTCAGTGTTGACCCCAGTGTCCTCCTCCAAGCGCAGCGGGAGACTCGATGCGGTTCGTCCGGTGGAACGACCGACTCCATCCATCCCTGAGCGGGCTGAGCTTTGGGCCACGGCCCGGAACCTCGACATAGGTACCCCAGTGCTCCCCGACTCCCCTGCCTGATGCTCATTTTCTGCTCTAGAGTATGCTCCCGTTGGCCACCTAGCTAAGGTCGCGGCTGACGCGGCCGTAGTTTTCAGGGGGAAGTGGGTCCCCTCTTAGCCCAAATTGAGGCCATTCACGCCCGGGAGATTCTCGAGGGAAATTTGGCGGAGTCCCGCGCCACCCTTCTCCATGCTCCTGCCCCAGTGCCTGCTCCTTCCCACCCAACTAGGCCCACCATAGTAGGAGTGGAAATCCGTGACCGCACTCTCTCTCGCATGGCAGCTCTCCGGGCACAGAGTGCCTCCCTCGTCCTGGGGTCAAGCGGCCCCTCCATGGTTGCTTGATGCGGCTCCTTTTTTGGAACCTCCGCGGTTTCGGCCATGATGGTCGGCGCCGCCAACTCAATGAGTATATGCGCAATGAGAGGATGGACATTGTTGCCATTCAGGAAACCATGCATACTAATTTGCTCTTCCGGAACTAGAGCATTTGAGCTCCCATCTCTTTGCTTGGCACTGGCTCCCTGCTAGTGGGACGACCAATCACTTGGGTGGCATCCTTCTGGGAGTGAAGGATGCCACCTTCAAGATTGGCAGCATGGACCGGTGCGAGTTCTTCGTTAGCATGGAAGTCTTCGAAAGAACCATAAACTTCAAATGGGAGATTGTCGTCGTCTACGGCCCCGCTGACCACCGACGATCAGAGTCCTTCCTCGTAGAGTTACGGAGGAAGGTCTCGTCTGCTCCTCTTCTGGTCGTGGTTGGAGGCGACTTCAATCTCTTTCGATGAGCTGAAGACAAGAGCAACCACCAACTGAACCTCCCGCGGATGCAGCTCTTCAACGACTGCATTGCGAACCTTCGCCTACGCGGGTTAGATAGGGTTGGTGCCAGATTCACCTGGACCAACCGTGAGGCCAATACCACACGATTTGTCCTCGACCGTGTTTTTGTGGCACCGGAATGGGAACTCCGGTGCCCCCTCGCATCCCCCCGGGCCATCACCCGGATTGGATTTGATCACGTGCCCCTCCTGCTCTCTTCAAAGAATGACCGCCCCCCTCCCTCCACCTCGCTTCCGGTTTTGAGCTCTTCAGGCCGAACCAGGCAGGTTTTGCGGATGCAGACCGCGTGCGTTGGGCTTCCGCGCGGGTCTCACTGCATTGGCGCTTCTCCACCGTTGATTCTTGGCATTTCTGTGCCAAGCTTGCGCGCCAATTCATGAAGGGTTGGGGCGCCAACCTGGGCCACGCGTAGGCAAATCAAACATCGGTAGGAGAATCGATCGCTACGTCCATGCATAAACAAATCAAGCATCAGCATGGAAACTTGGTACGTAGCAAGCAGGAAGGCTCGAACGGAAAGGAGGGTTGGATCGGACCGTAACTGGCCCGTGGGAGGGGTGCGCCGCCGGATGCACTGAGTCGTGCGCCGCGGGCAGGTAAGGTGGGCGTAGGGGCGAGGGGATGGACGACACACTGACTCAGTGTGTTGCGGTGTGTGTTACATAGGCGGCGGCTCGGTGTGATTAACTCGAGTGTTCTTTTAAGAAGACTGGGTCGCCGCATTTATCCAGTTGACTCGTGTTACCTCGCGTGTGGAAACTTGCACGACAAGTTGGATCCATGCGCAACAGTACTGTGAGGAAAATAAAACATTTTTTTCCTTTTTCTCCAGCATCGCTTAGAGCATCTCCAACCGTTCCAGTATCAGTAAAATAACAGCTATTTTAGGGGATTGAGTTTTTTTTCTCGTCAAACGTTGCTTAGAGCTCCAATCATTTTCTGTGTCTCTACTGTTTAGTGGAAGTTGGACCAAAACAGCTCTCCAACCGTTCCCGTATCCGTAAAATAACTGCCATTTAGGGAAAGTTGAACAAAAAAACTCTCCAAGAGATCCCGTAGGCGCGCAAAAAAATTATGGAATCCCGTATAATCGCCAAAAATTTCCCTCCATTTACGGGAAAATTACCATTTTCGTAAAAGTGCCACATCAACTAATTGTCACAAAACCGCCACCGAAGTACATCACGCCATCGCGGCCAACCGCCGCGTCGCGCTGTTGCCCGCCCGCCGTAGCCGACCAACGTAGTCCGTTGTCAGCCGCCGTCACGTCACCGTCAAAAACCTCTTTTATGGGAAGCTTTTATGGGAATTGAGAAAATACCTCACCCGAAAACATCCTCTTAATTATATGAATACCCCACCACTTTTATGGAGAGTTTTTTGTAGGATTTGTTGGGGATGCTCTTAGTTTTATACCTGCTTGATCTTTTTTCTAATGGAGTGACGTTCGTGCATGTCTGGCAAAAAATAAAAACCTAAGATGCTTTCAAAAACAGTGTTTTTAGAGCATCGATTTTTTGTCTGAGAATTATGTTTTGTTTTCTTCACGAAACCTTTCATGCATGCGAAACATTCAACAATATTTGACAAGAAAAATATTCAGATCATTTTATTTCTTTTTCTACTTCCTGCATTTTAATGCTCATCCGAGTGCATATGCATCCGGGAGCAAAATGGTACCTCACAACTTGTATATTGTCTTGTTAGAAACATTGGCCATGTCACTAGTGGAAAAAATGCTAGCCACAACTTTTGTTAGTGGCGCGCCGACTCCTAGCAACGCCAACACTACTTTTTACAAATAGTGGTGGCGTCGAACAATTTGGTACGACACTGATATGAACATAACGTTGGCGTAGAATGTTTCTCGTATGACATAGACATTTTCTGAGTTTTTATCCCGTGTGCTTTCGTTTTCTATGGCGTGGCTCATTAGGCCTACAATAGCACTATCCATTAGCCCCACGCCAACAAAAAAACTACCCTGTCCAGTAAAAACCAGTGCAAGCCCAATTCACTAATTTTCACCCCTCCTCGACCACCGCTGCCCGACGACGCCGCTCTTCGCCGCCGGAACTGCGCGGCCGCCGCCAACTCCAGCAAGGAGGTGAGATCTCCCCTCTTCCCCTCGCAAATTTTCTTCCCCTCCCCAAGCGTCTCCCTTTGATAGATCTGAGCCAAAAAATTTCTTTTGAAAGATGGAGTAGATGATTGGTTCATATATGAATGGATATGATATCTCTTTCATAGATGGGTAGATGAATGGATAGTGCTAGTTTTTTATACTAGTACTGTGATATTTAGTAGAATTTGATTTATTTGTACAAATTGATATATTTAGTAGAAATGGATAGTGCACAACTGAACTTAGTGTTTAATATGTTATGTGTAGAACGGGAGTTTTGCTTGGTAGTTTCTTTAGAAATGTCACTGAAGAAATCAGGGCAAGTCCTCATGTTGTAAATTTTTGTAACATTGGAAGTTAAAAGTGACAAATAATATTATTTGTAACATTGGAAGTTAAAAGTGACCAATAATATTGTTTGTAGCATTGAAAGTTTGACCAATAATATTGTTTGTAGCATTGGAAGTTAAAAGTGACCAATAACATGTGAGAATGCTTCAACAGCCACAAAAAGTAGTTGAACTTGGACAGAATACACCATGCATCTTGCTCTTTCCTTTCTCTGTTTATTATATATATATATATATATATATATATATATATATATATATATATATATATATATATATATATATGTTGGTTGCTAATATATATGATCTACCTATCATCAAGTACTCCTTTCAATAGGCATGCTTAATTGTAAAATTTTACTTGATAGATTAGAAAAATTAGGCAGTGGAAATTGCTGTTCTAGGTCACCAGCTTTTTATTAGCACTAAGGCCCACATGCTATCTAGTTTGCTATAGGTCAACCCTCGACA
>NW_025231233.1:0-1284 GCF_018294505.1 Triticum aestivum
ATAAGTAGTAGTCGTAGCCCACAAAGCGACAACACAAGCACACGACATTAAGCGAACAAGGGAAAAACTCACCCTCTTCTTTTCAAAGAAGTCGCAATCCAAATAAGCGAACAACCATGGGGTCTCCTTATTAGTTATTTTACAGCCTGCAGAATCAAATTGAAACGACGAGCGTTGCATTAAAGGAAAAAATCAACAACGGTTCATGGGTTAATGAGTCACCTCCATGGTAGGCTATTTAAAAGCAAAATCAATCATTTACTGTTATCAACGAAGGGAGAACAACTACAGATCTGGATCGTTATAGATTTGAGAAATACCTGCTCAGGTAGATTGTTAGTAGCAGATGTTGGAGCTAGGGAAAGTTGGTCATATAGTTCTTCATTATCCATTGACCCGAGCAGCACCCTTGGAAATCATAGAAACTGCGAAACAAAAAAGAAAGAAACCGGTTAGAGCTGAAAAAAATAGCCTATCCCAACTTCACTGGATATGTAGATTCCAAAGGGAAAATATAGCTGGATAGCAAGATCCTCATGAGAGATTTGTAAACTAAAACACTAAAACAAAATAATAGTCTATTAAAAAACAACTGCACACAACTCAACATCAAGATGATCAAGACAAACAAACTACTAACCAGACCATGTATGATTGCGTAGCTAATTAGACATCTATATAAAACAGATCAATGCAGACAATTTCTATTTCATACATCTCAAGTTCTACTTATTATGCTATTTCTTTGAAGCTGTAAGTATGTTTTGTTTTAGCTCTTTACTTATGTATTCTCACTATATCACTCTCTTCTCTGCATCATCTCATGTTCTTGTACTTCTGCTTGTCTGTACAAGGCTACAACGTATGGTTTATCATGTCTAGAACTGATTGTGTCTTGCTTTCTCTCTATCTATCCTCAGCTAGAAAGTGTAGGATTCATACTCTTTTAACTCTGCAAATCTTCTCTCTATTCTAATTTCTTAGTTACTCTCTCATTCTTTTTACTCTTAAAACTATGACTTGCTGTTCTATTCTATTCTTCGCTGCTGCTCTCTCTTCTAAACAAGTTTAATCTCTCTTATTACTTCGTATTTCAATAGTCAAATAAGGAGCGCGTGCTGAGATCCTCTCTTCCTCCTGCAGGTCTACTTCCTCATCCTAACACAGAGCAAATCATGGCACAAGCAATCATGGCAGGAGGGGGGTTAAACGGGATCTGACCTAGATCGGGGAGAGAGAAAGAGGAACTCATCGCGGTGGCCGGCCTCCCTCGCACCATTCGCC
>NW_025231233.1:5539-11763 GCF_018294505.1 Triticum aestivum
TTGTTTTCGCGAAGACGTCTCATGAGGCCTGGACCATCCTTGAGCGCACCTTTGCGGTGCAGTCTCAGGCCCGTGTCTCTGCACTCCGTCGTCAGCTTGGCGAGTGTCAGAAGCTTGACTCCACTGCCACCGAGTTCTACAATAAGGTCAAGGGCCTCGCCGACACGCTGGCCTCCATTGGACAGCCCCTCACCGACTCTGAGTTCAACTCGTTTATTGTCAATGGTCTTGATGAGGAGTATGATGCCTTAGTCGAGATCATCAATGAGCGGGGCAACTCGACACCCATGCTGGCACACGAGGTTTTCTCCCGCCTCCTTCTCACTGAGCAACGGGTCGAGACACGCCGCTCACGGGGCAATGGCTCCCTCTCGGCCAACGCTGCCACCAAGGGTGGTCGCTCCTCTTCATCATCCCGGGCTCCTTTGGGGCTGCCACCACCGCCCGCCTCGGCTCCTCCTCCTACGACATTACCGGGGGCTGGCGGTCCGCGTGTGTGTCAGCTTTGTGGCCGCGATGGGCACTGGGCCTCCAAGTGCCACAAGCTCTTCCAGCGAAGTTTCCTTGGTCTTGGCAATGACGGCAAGGATACACGCAACAATGCCCGTCAGGTCGCCATGGCTGATCGTCCGGCGCCGTAGAAGCAACAGGGACACACTCAGTCCTACTCCATCGATCCACACTGGTACATGGACTCTGGGGCGACAGAGCATCTGACCAGCGAGATGGGGAAGCTTCACACTCGTGAACCTTATCATGGCTCCGACAAGATCCACACCGCCAATGGAGAAGGTATGCACATCTCTCATATTGGTCAAGGATCTCTTCTCACTAGACATGCCAATAGGAGTCTTCAGCTTCGGAATGTTCTTCAAGTTCCTTCTGTGACATGTAATCTTCTTTCAGTTCCTAAACTCACACGTGATAATAATGTGCTTTGTGAATTTCACCCTTTTGATCTTTTTATTAAGGATCGGGGCATGAGGGACATTCTTCTTAGTGGGCGGTTGTGCCAGGGCCTCTACCGTCTGGAGCATCCTGGCGTCGCTCGCGTTTTCAGTGGAGTTCGGGTCTCTCCGTCACAGTGGCATGCTCGTCTTGGTCACCCGGCCACACCTATTGTTCGTCATATTTTGCGTCGTCATGAGCTTCCTAGCCTGTCTAGTAATAAAGATGTAGCAATGTGTGATGCTTGTCAGCCGGGGAAGAGTCATCAACTTCCTTTTTCGGAGTCCAGTCGTGCGGTGAAACATCCTTTAGAACTTGTGTTTTCAGATGTATGGGGTCCTGCTCAGACTTCTGTCAGTGGTCACAATTACTATATCAGTTTCGTTGATGCTTATAGTCGCTTTACCTGGCTTTATCTTATCAAACGTAAATCTGATGTGTTTGACATTTTTGTTCAGTTTCAAAAACATGTTGAACGCCTTCTCAAGCACAAAATTGTCCATGTCCAGTCGGACTGGGGAGGTGAGTATCGCAACCTCAACTCCTTCTTTCAGTCGCTTGGGATAGCTCATCGTTTAGCATGTCCATATACACATCAGCAGAACGGTTCAGTAGAACGTAAGCATCGTCACATTGTTGAAGCTGGTCTTACCCTTTTGGCCCATGCATCTGTTCCGTTTCGGTTTTGGAGTGATGCTTTCACCACTGCATGCTTTCTCATAAACCGTACTCCCACTCGTGTTTTAAACATGAAGACTCCCATTGAGGTTCTCCTTAATGAACAACCTGATTATACCTTTTTCAAGGTTTTTGGGTGTGCTTGCTGGACGCATCTTCGTCCATATAACAAGCGCAAGCTTGAGTTCCGTTCCAAGAAGTATGTTTTTCTTGGCTATAGCTCTCTTCATAAAGGTTACAAATGTCTTCATGTTCCCACAAATCGTGTCTATATCTCTCGGGACGTCGTGTTTGATGAGCATGTTTTTCCCTTTGCCCAACTTCCTGTGTCCACTGCTGAACCACCACCTCTGCATTCATCCTCTGTTGCTTCTGACCAATTTGATGATGTTGCATACTCTCCTGTGCTGTTACCTAACCATGGTGCAGGAACCGGACGTGGGGCTCGCTTGGAGTTGTTGGAGGATTCACCATCATCATCGCCGCCCTCTGATGGGCACGTCGATCGCCCTATGTTGCATGGCATCGATTCGCGTGCCCATGCACGGTCGGCCGAGGAGCCCGTCGCGCCGAGCTTGTCCACTGCTCGGCCTGCTACGCCAGCGCTCGCCGAGTCTCCACTGGCTCGGCCCTCTACGCCGAAGTCGTCTACGGCTCGGCCCGTCACGCCGCCTTCGCCCGTGGCTCGGCCTGCGACACCGGCCTCGCCAGTGCCTCAGCCCACTATGCTGGACTCGCCCTCGGCTCGGTCCGTGACGCCGGCATCGCCAGCAGCTCCGTCTGCACCGCTGGCATCGCCTGTGGGCCAGGCTGCTACGCCAACTGCGCCTGAGGACACCGCGTCTGGCTCCTCGTCACCTGCGCCGGCTGACTCGTCTACATCGCCGTCCTCCAGTCCATTGCCGGCTACTCCGTCGACCGCAGCGGCTCCTGTGTCCTGACCACATACACGCAGTCGCAGTGGCATTTTCAAACCTAAGGAACGTAAGGATGGTACTGTTGCTTGGATGGCTGCTTGTTTGGCTGCTGCTGTTGCGGATCCGTCCTCTAAGCCCCGCTCATATCAGGCTGCCATGCGCGTTCCTCATTGGCGACAGGCTATGGAGCAGGAGTTTCATGCTCTTCTTCGTAACAAGACTTGGACTCTCGTTCCTCCACCACCACGGGTAAATGTTATTGACTCCAAATGGGTATTCAAAGTGAAGAAGCATTCGGATGGATCTATTGAGCATTACAAAGCGCGCCTTGTTGCTCGAGGATTTCGGCAGCGCCATGGTCTTGACTATGAGGACACATTCAGTCCCGTCGTGAAGCCTACCACCATTCGGCTTCTTCTTTCTCTTGCTGTTTCTTGTGGTTGGTCACTTCGTCAGCTTGATGTGGAGAATGCTTTTCTCCATGGATTCTTGGAGGAAGAGGTTTATATGAAACATCCGCCTGGTTTTTCTGATCCTGATCATCCTGATCATATCTGTCGTCTCACCAAAGCACTCTATGGTCTGAAGCAAGCTCCTCGTGCCTGGCATGCCCGCCTTGCCTCTGCCCTTCGTGCTCATGGGTTTGAGTCGTCCACTGCTGACTCTTCATTATTCCTTCTACAGAAGCCAGAAGTCACTATGTATCTTTTGGTATATGTCGATGATATTATCCTTGTCAGCTCTTCTCAGTATGCTGCTGATGCTCTTGTCTGCTCTCTTGGTGCTGATTTTGCGGTCAAAGATCTTGGGAAGTTTCACTACTTTCTTGGAGTTGAGGTCACTTCTCGTATTGATGGTCTTGTGCTTACGCAGAAGAAGTACTCCTTGGATTTGTTGCAGCGAGCTGGTATGCTGAAGTGCAAACCGACTACCACACCCATGTCGTCTACCGACAAGATCACAGCTGTTGATGGTGAGCTTCTGTCTCCTGCGGATGCCACAGAGTACAGGAGCATTGTTGGTGGGCTTCAGTACTTGACGATCACGAGACCAGATATCTCTTATGCTGTTAACAGGGTTTGTCAGTATCTTCAGGCTCCTCGAGACACTCATTGGGCTGCTGTTAAACGCATTCTTCGTTATGTTCAGTTCACGGTGACATTTGGGATGCATATTCGGCCGACTTCCTCTCGGGTTCTTTCGGCCTTCTCTGATGCAGATTGGGCTGGCAGTCCAGATGACAGGCGATCCACGGGGGGTTATGCAGTATTCTTTGGCCCTAATTTGATCGCATGGAGTGCTCGGAAACAGCCTACTATGTCGCGTAGCAGTACTGAAGCTGAGTACAAGGCTGTGGCTAATGCTACTGCAGAGATTATTTGGGTGCAGTCTTTGCTTCAGGAGTTGGGTTTGTCTCAACCACAGCCTCCTATTCTTTGGTGTGATAACATCGGTGCTACATACCTTTCTGCAAATCCAGTATTTCATGCCCGAACGAAACACATTGAAGTTGACTATCACTTTGTACGGGAACGTGTATCACAGAAGCAACTCCAGATCAAGTTCATCTCTTCTAAGGATCAACTTGCAGACATCTTCACTAAGCCTTTACCTCTACCACAGTTTGAGGCTTGTAGGCGCAATCTTACCCTTCTCAGTTCTTTAGAAAGTGGCTAAAATTGAGGGAGGGTGTTAGACTATGTATAGCTTCTGTATTTGTGTATGTATATTGTACCTATTGTAACACACCCATTATATATATGAGATAAGCCACCCCTAGAGGGTTGTGCTGGTTCCCCCAAAACTTATTGTCTCACACGCAGACGGGTGTTAAGCTGTCCCTGTCCGCTTGCATCTAGTTGGACCAAAGCTGACGGGAGATTCATGGTTGCTGCGATATATGGTCGTGCCTATATATAGCAGACGATGGAGCCCCTTCTCTTCTTACACCAAAACATCTACATCTCCCGCCTCTGCGAAGCTCAGGCCTCAGGCAATAGCAGCAGTACTGTCTTCCTAGGAAGCCAAGATATGCAGCAGCCACGTGATGCAGCCGGCACCGGCGGCGGCGGCGGGGGCTTCTCCTGGGTGTTCGTCCCGGTGATGTTCGTTTTGCTCACCTTCAACTCCATCATGGCGGTGTACCACTCCCAGGGCGACGCGGCGATGGTCGCCTTCGTCGCTACCTCCTACGCTAACCTGATTCTGCTCTTCTTCTGTCTCTGGCTCTACAAGAGGGCCACCCTCGGCTCCACCCGGAGGAATCGGCTCAAAGCGTCCGTGTGGGTGCTGACCACGATGCTCACCTTCGCCTTCGCCTACATGGTCATGGGCGTGGCCGGCCGCCTCACCCTCCCCGTGGCGCTGCTCGTTTGGTTCATCGCGGCGGGCACCGGGATGGGTGCCTTCTCGGCCTTCTTTGAGCAGGGCAGGTATGAAGTGCCGTCCTGACTTATCTTCCATGCTGTGGAGTCCTCGCAGGCCGCTCGTCCTTCGCGCACCGCCATGTTACATGTTCTTCAGCACCGCCACGATGCCCTGCTGTCTCACGCCGCTCGTCCACCACGCTGCTCCTGTCCTGCATGGTATGATGAGTTATTTTCATTCGCAAGTAACTGTGGCTAAAACTGCCTTTTTTTGTTTCTTTTGGCTGCAGAATCAACCCAGCACCGGGTGAACCCATGCTGCTGCCACCGGTGTAGCCCAAGCTCAGCCAGTTAGCCTCGCCTGAAAGAAGGTGACCGCGCGGTAGCGACCATCTTTTGGTCAACGCGAAAATCCTGACAACAAAATGCCCATGCATACATGCATCTACCCACTTGATCTTCAACTTCTTGGTTCACTTCGCACGGCAAATCCTACTCCAGAAGCTCCAAATGACTCCACAAAGTGATCAAATAATGCCTAAACCAGTAGAGAGAAAAACTTAGGAGCTAATCAAACAGAGCAAAAATAGCATGCATGCAAACGAAACCAACCAAAATGCATAGATCTAACCTTGGTCTATCTTTTTTTTCAACTACAACATCTTCTGAATCGCCCTTCCAACTGATCAAAATCGTGGTAAAAGTGGCTACGGCTCATACTCACATATGCTAAAACAACAGAGAATACATACTTAGGAGCAATCAAACCGAACAAAAATAGCAGGCATGCGAGCGAAAACCAACCGAAACGTATAGATCTTTCCTTGACCTATCTTTTCTTCAATTCCAATATCTTCTGAGTCATCCTTACAATTGATCAAAACCACGGTTAAAGTGGCTATGTTTCACACTTTCACATATATATGGTAAACAATAGAGAATACATACTCAGAAGCTATTCAAACAAAACAAAAGCATGCATGCGAATGAAACCAACCAAATTGATAGATCCTACCATGGTCTATCTTTTCTTCAACTACAACATCTTCTCAATCAGCCTTCAAATTGATCAAAATCGCAGTCAAAGAGACTATTTCGCACTTTCACATATGCTAACAACAGTGAGTGGCAATATACAATTGTTGGTTAAAGATGGAGTAGGAGTATGCATGTGTGGAGGTCAAATATATAGCTATGATTGCAAAGTCCACTGGAGTAATGCACTGAGATTATTGTACTCGTATTTAGAGGCCAATTGGTGTCACAACACTATTACTAGTAAGAAAAGGGAAGGTACCGTTGGATCGAGATCGCC
>NW_025231234.1:0-2463 GCF_018294505.1 Triticum aestivum
TAAATGCATGAAAAATAACAAATGAAGTCAGAAAGGGTTGAAAATCGATGATGCGGCTTTGAATGGTGCATTTTGAACACAGAAAAACTAGGAGTTCAAATAAGTTCAAGAAAATGAAATCCCTTTGTAACTCACGAGTTTCCGTGTGAAACCCTAATACTTCGAATGAGATTGTCCGTTTTGTACACGAAGTGCATCCAATTTTTGCCGTAAGCCTCTCTACTTTCTTGCACATGCTATGTGGGTGAAATGATGACACCATGCCAACTTTTAACCTTTTTAGAGTTCAGTTGTAGTGCTTCTCAATTTCAGGGTCTTATAGCTCAAAAAAATCAGTAAATGCATGAAAAATAACAAATGAAGACAGAAAGGGTTGAAAATTGATGATGTTCCTTTGAATGGTGTATACTGAACACAGAAAAACTATGGAGTTCAAATAAGTTCAAGAAAATGAAATCCCTTTGTAACACACGAGTTTCCGTGTGAAACCCTGATACTTCGAATGAGATTGTCCGTTTTGTACACGAAGTGCATCCAGTTTTTGCCGTAAGCCTCTCAACTTTCTTGAGCATGCTATGTGGGTGAAATGATGACACCATGCCAACTTTCAACCTTTTCAGAGTTCATTTGTAGTGCTTTTGAATTTCATGGTCCTATAGCTCAAAAAATCAGTAAATGCATGAAAAATAACAAATGAAGTCAGAAAGGGTTGAAAATCGATGATGTGGCTTTGAATGGTGCATTTTGAACACAGAAAAACTAGGAGTTCAAATAAGTTCAAGAAAATGAAATCCCTTTGTAACAGACGACTTTCCGTGTGAAACCCTGATACTTCGAATGAGATTGTCCGTTTTGTACACGAAGTGCATCCAGTTTTTGCCGTAAGCCTCTTTACTTTCTTGCACATGCTATGTGGGTGAAATGATGACACCATGCCAACTTTCAACCTTTTCAGAGTTCTTTGTAGTGCTTTTCAATTTCAGGGTCTTATAGCTCAAAAAAATCAGTAAATGCATGAAAAATAACAAATGAAGTCAGAAAGGGTTGAAAATCGATGATGTGGCTTTGAATGGTGAATTTTGAACACAGAAAAACTAGGAGTTCAAATAAGTTCAAGAAAATGAAATCCCTTTGTAACAGACGAGTTTCCGTGTGAAACCCTGATACTTCGAATGATATTGTCCGTTTTGTACACGAAGTGCATCCAGTTTTTGCCGTAAGCCTCTCTACTTTCTTGAACATGCTATGTGGGTGAAATGATGACACCATGCCAACTTTCAACCTATTCAGAGTTTATTTGTAGTGCTTTTCAATTTCAGGGTCTTATAGCTCAAAAAATCAGTAAATGCATGAAAAATAACAAGTGAAGTCAAAAAGGGTTGAAAATTGATGGTGTGGCTATGAATGGTGCATTTTGAACACAGAAAAACTATGGAGTTCAAATAAGTTCAAGAAAATGAAATCCCTTTGTAACAGACGAGTTTCCGTGTGAAACCCTGATACTTCGAATGAGATTGTCCGTTTTGTACACGAAGTGCATCCAGTTTTTGCCGTAAGCCTCTCTACTTTCTTGCACATGCTATGTGGGTGAAATGATGACACCATGCCAACTTTCAACCTTTTTAGAGTTCATTTGTAGTGCTTTTTTCAATTTCAGGGTCTTATAGCTCAAAAAAACAGTAAATGCATGAAAAATAACAAATGAAGTCAGAAAGGGTTGAAAATCGATGATGTGGCTTTGAATGGTGCATTTTGAAGACACAAAAACTAGGAGTTCAAATAAGTTCAAGAAAATGAAATCCCTTTGTAACAGACGAGTTTCCGTGTGAAACCATGATACTTCGAATAAGATTATTCGTTTTGTACACGAAGTGCATCCAGTTTTTCCCGTAAGCCTCTCTACTTTCTTGCACATGCTATGTGGGTGAAATGATGACACCATGCCAACTTTCAACCTTTTCAGAGTTCATTTGTAGTGCTTTTTTCAATTTCAGGGTCTTATTGCTCAAAAAAAAAGTAAATGCATGAAAAATAAAAAATGAAGTCAGAAAGGGTTGAAAATCGATGATGTGCCTTTGAATGGTGCATTTTGAACACACAAAAACTAGGAGTTCAAATAAGTTCAAGAAAATGAAATCCCTTTGTAACAGACGAGTTTCCGTGTGAAACCCCGATACTTCGAATGAGATTGTCCGTTTTGTACACGAAGTGCATCCAGTTTTTGCCGTAAGCCTCTTTACTTTCTTGCACATGCTATGTGGGTGAAATGATGACACCATGCCAACTTTCAACCTTTTCAGAGTTCATTTGTAGTGCTTTTCAATTTCATGGTCTTATAGCTCAAAAAAAATCAGTAAATGCATGAAAAATAACAAATGAAGTCAGAAAGGGTTGAAAATCGATGATGTGGCTTTGAATGGTGCATTTTGAACACAGAAAAACTAGGAGTTCAAATAAGTTCAA
>NW_025231234.1:9246-10265 GCF_018294505.1 Triticum aestivum
ATGCTATGTGGGTAAAATGATGACACCATGCCAACTTTCAACCTTTTCAGAGTTCATTTGTAGTGCTTTTTTCAATTTCAGGGTCTTATAGCTCAAAAAAATCAGTAAATGCATGAAAAATAACAAATGAAGTCAGAAAGGGTTGAAAATCGATGATGTGGCTTTGAATGGTGCATTTTGAAAACAGGAAAACTAGGAGTTCAAATAAGTTCATGAAAACGAAATCCCTTTGTAAGAGACGAGTTTCCGTGTGAAACCCTGATACTTCGAATTAGATTGTCCGTTTTGTACAAGAAGTGCATCCAGTTTTTGCCGTAAGCCTCTCTACTTTCTTGCACATGCTATGTGGGTGAAATGATGACACCATGCTAACTTTCAACCTTTTCAGAGTTCGTTTGTAGTGCTTTTCAATTTCAGGGTCTTATAGCTCAAAAAATCAGTAAATGCATGAAAAATAACAAATGAAGTCAGAAAGGGTTGAAAATTGATGATGTGGCTTTGAATGGTGCATTTTGAACACAGAAAAACTATGGAGTTCAAATAAGATCAATAAAATGAAATCCCTTTGGAACAGACGAGTTTCCGTGTGAAACCCTGATACTTCGAATGAGATTGTCCGTTTTGTACACGAAGTGCATCTAGTTTTTGCCGTAAGCCTCTCTACTTTCTTGAGCATGCTATGTGGGTGAAATGATGACACCATGCCAACTTTCAACCTTTTCAGAGTTCATTTGTAGTGCTTTTGAATTTCAGGGTCCTATAGCTCAAAAAATCAGTAAATGCATGAAAAATAACAAATGAAGTCAGAAAGGGTTGAAAATCGATGATGTGGCTTTGAATGGTGCATTTTGAACACAGAAAAACTAGGAGTTCAAATAAGTTCAAGAAAATGAAATCCCTTTGTAACAGACGACTTTCCGTGTGAAACCCTGATACTTCGAATGAGATTGTCCGTTTTGTACACGAAGTGCATCCAGTTTTTGCCGTAAGCCTCTTTACTTTCTTGCACATGCTATGTG
>NW_025231234.1:10275-10913 GCF_018294505.1 Triticum aestivum
ACAAATGAATTTAGAAAGGGTTGAAATCGATGATGTGGCTTTGAATGGTGCATTTTGAACACAGAAAAACTAGGAGTTCAAATAAGTTCAAGAAAATGAAATCCCTTTGTAACAGACGAGTTTTCGTGTGAGACCCTGATACGTCGAATGAGATTGTCCGTTTTGTACACGATGTGCATCCAGTTTTTGCCGTAAGACTCTTTACATTCTTGCACATGCTATGTGAGTGAAATGATGACACCATGCCAACTTTCAACCTTTTCAGAGTTCATTTGTAGTGCTTTTCAATTTCTGGGTCTTATAGCTCAAAAAAATCAGTAAATGCATGAAAAATAACAAATGATGTCAGAAAGGGTTGAAAATCGATGATGTGGCTTTGAATGGTGCATTTTGAACACAGAAAAACTAGGAGTTCAAATAAGTTCAAGAAAATGAAATCCCTTTGTAACACACGAGTTTCCGTGTGAAACCCTGATACTTCGAATGACATTGTCCGTTTTGTACACGAAGTGCATCCAATTTTTGCCGTAAGCCTCTCTACTTTCTTGCATATGCTATGTGGGTGAAATGATGACACCATGGCAACTTTTAACCTTTTTAGAGTTCAGTTGTAGTGCTTCTCAATTTCAGGGTCTTAT
>NW_025231234.1:11011-11757 GCF_018294505.1 Triticum aestivum
AACACAGAAAAACTATGGAGTTCAAATAAGTTCAAGAAAATGAAATCCCTTTGTAACAGACGAGTTTCCGTGTGAAACCCTGATACTTCGAATGAGATTGTCCGTTTTGTACACGAAGTGCATCCAGTTTTTGCCGTAAGCCTCTCTACTTTCTTGCACATGCTATGTGGGTAAAATGATGACACCATGCCAACTTTCAACCTTTTCAGAGTTCATTTGTAGCGCTTTTTTCAATTTCAGGGTCTTATAGCTCAAAAAAATCAGTAAATGCATGAAAAATAACAAATGAAGTCAGAGAGGGTTGAAAATCAATGATGTGGCTTTGAATGGTGCATTTTGAAAACAGAAAAACTAGGAGTTCAAATAAGTTCATGAAAATGAAATCCCTTTGTAAGAGACGAGTTTCCGTGTGAAACCCTGATACTTCGAATGAGATTGTCCGTTTTGTACACAAAGTGCATCCAGTTTTTGCCGTAAGCCTCTCTACTTTCTTGCACGTGCTATGTGGGTGAAATTATGACACCATCCCAACTTTCAACCTTTTAAGAGTTCATTTGTAGTGCTTTTCAATTTCAGGGTCTTATAGCTCAAAAAACTCAGTAAATGCATGAAAAATAATAAATGAAGACAGAAAGGGTTGAAAATTGATGATGTGCCTTTGAATGGTGCATTTTTAACACAGAAAAACTATGGAGTTCAAATAAGTTCAAGAAAATGAAATCCCTTTGTAACAGACGAGTTTCCGT
>NW_025231235.1:0-11753 GCF_018294505.1 Triticum aestivum
CCCTTCATCAATTGGATAAGTGTAGCGACAGTTGTTGTTTAGACGGTGACTTTAGTCTTACTATTGTATGACTTTGTAAGGTCTTGTGAGAATAATTAATAAAGTGGCCGCATGCATCGCCCAGATGCAGAGGCCATGGGTCATCCTCCTTTTCTAAAAAAAAATTACACTTCACATGTTAAATAGCTTTCTCGAATGGCAGTAGGGTAATAGCAGGGCAAGGCATAGTTGATCCCCTCCCACGTACCACTCCTCGTGAAAACAAGCAGAAACGGCAAGTCAACTGAAAAGCATGTAGCTGAAAACTCTGAAAATTGTTTTCGGAACCGGATGAGGAGCAGCAACTCTCATGTTTGCTGTTGTTCCTAGTTTTTGGCTTGGTGACATACTGATGCGAGCAATAGAAGAGGCTGGAAATGCCTCTTGGTTTCGGGCCAATAGAAGGTGTGCCCGGAATCCCACCGGTCAGTTATCTCATGATGCGAGCCACCGTATTAGTATATATGTATTTTTTGCTTTGTATTCTCCCATTTCTTTTAATTCTTTCGTTGTATAAGATGATTTATCAACCTTATTCGCAAAAAAAAAGATGATTTATCAACCTGTGCCTGGCTGATAGTGTCCAGTACAAGTGCAGCAGCACATCTTTAGCCCATTCAACAAGAGAGTGTTGGTGCCCATTATGAGCAAGAACGCCCAAGTACCAAATCTGCCACTCAAGCATCTGCAAAACTTTGGTCTCCTCAAGAGATCAAGAGCTGGGCTGCATTCACTGAGGTCAGGATGGGTCAGCATCCGTTGGCGTCATCTTCATCCGGGAAACAGAGAGCGTCTCCTTGCCAACATCACCAAGACGTATCATCGAAAAACAGAGGAGAAAAATAACATGTGAGGCCCAACGCTATAGCATCATTCAGGAAACAGGGTCTCCTTTCCAACATTAGACAGGCCACCAAAATAATCATCTGAAGAGTAGCACTGCAACGGCCGGTCACATAATTTTTTTATCAGTGATCAGACTGTAAAAGACTGCAAGCATGTATAACAACATCAAAATCGCTGAAAAAAATGAGAAGACCGTAGATGTAAAATCATGCATCTAGTCATAAGTCATAACTGAAAAATGTAAAATCTGCTGTTGCAAAAACACAACTGCCTGCCCCTCACATATTTGTACTAACTAATCTCTTACTGAAGGGTGATGTATCCAACAGTTATCTAGGAACGCCCGGAGAAACAGCCAAACACAACGATAGATTTGAATAGCTACGTACCATTGAGAAAGAAACACACATTTTCTGAATGACAGCTTGGAAGCTGTACAAAGAGTTGCCCAGCAAGAAACGGCTACTTAAGCCAGAAATGCCTGACATTATCCAACAAAGACAAAGGGAGACACAGACAGGAAGAGCTGGCACGCTGCCTATTACTTCATCGCGTGAGCAAATGTGCTGGAAAGAATGGAGCCAATCGAGGAGTAAACAGCTGCTTAAGCTAGTACCTTTTGTTAAGACACACACTCCTGTAGAAAACTTTGTATATGCAGGGAAGAGATGTCTCCTACACCAGTACAGTGCTTGTAGTTAAACTGAATCTGACGGTGAAATTTTGTACAAATGCCCGGTCTCCTCGATGGGATAGACTCAACTGAAGACAGTTTACCCATTCAGAAAGACCACACATTTTCTGAACTAGGATTGTTGACAGCAGGAATCAATCTGGCCTCAAGATGGTTTCCAACAACATTGATCATCCACAACACTCAAGTGCCCAATCAGCCAGTACTGATCTAGTTACCACTGCAGAAGTATTAACAGATGAACTGTAAAACCAAGATTTAATTGACAATAATACATACCAGTTGACATGCTTATATTAAGCTGTAAACAGCCGTAAGCAAACATATATAACAACGTCCCAATTGTTGAGAAAACTATTGAGAAGAAGCAGAGCATAACAGGGGCACAAAAGCTTGCTTCATAAAAGAGCATGACGACTACATACAAATGGATAAAAGAGCAAAGGAGAAATGTATTACCAGTAAAGATACAGAATGACGACTTGCCAAAGAGCATGGCAACTAGAGAATGATGACTACGAATGGTCACCCAATAATATTAAACCAATACTAGCAGTCTTAACCAATACTACAATTTTGTATCCATTATCCATAGTACATTATGCGACGGAGAGAATAGTGTATCATAAACGAGAGATGAATCGAGCTAGACACTAGTATTAAACTTGAGAACCAGCTGGCCGGCCGGACAACGAGCAGAAGAAACTCCCCTGTTGTTGATGTTAGGGCAGTGGCGGCGGCGGAGCTTCCCATCACTGTCAGCGCTAGACCTAGATCGGGTCGGGGTTTTCGGTGGGGAGCCTGGCAACGCGGTGAACCTCGTACTGCGTGCCGCCGGCCCCCACCTCTTTATGTAGCGCTGCGTGACAGGGGTTCGTCAACCATATTGCGGTTGGGCGCCCCCGACCAGGGCGCGGATCAGGGGCCCGGTGGGCCGTTGGGCCCACACGGGAGAGATCAACCTAACACCAATCTCTCAAAGAGTAGACTAGGGTAGTTGGGATGTGTGCTGGCTCCTCTCTCCATGACAGTCTTCACGGCTTCAACAATGCCATCATCACCATCAACATAAATGCATTTGACACTTGTGAGGCAAGGGAGGTTTTCAATTCCAAAGCCCAAAGAGTTAGCTTCAACTATGCGAATATACTTAAGCTCGAGTTTTTCTAGCTTTGGAATGGAGCATGTCCCAAACATCAGATCTACTGGTTCAGAACATGCATCATAAATAAAAGTCTTCAAGAATCGGAACCTAACTTCACTACTGATTTTGAGCTTTCCGTTTGACTCTATTTCTCCAAGCAGATACAGAACGTGCAGACTGGGTAAAGCCCCAAGGGTGGAGAGGTCGTCCTGCTTGAGCCCCTCCACACGAAGGCATAGCCGTTGGAGGTTTCTTAGGGAGCCCACCCATGTAGGAACCTGTGGGAAGGCCGAAAAACAGATAGAAAGGTCCTCGAGGGTAGGCAGGCACAAAGATTCCTCATGTAAGAGGCTGCGCCCAAACCCAATATTCAGGGACTGGAGATTATGGGTGCCTAGCTTACACAGGGAGGAGACAATAGCTTTGTTGTGCTCCTCCCCAACCATATTTGTATCCACAGTGTCAGAATCAAATTCGCAATCAAGGTCAATCCGCAGATTCCTCAAATTCATTAGCTGACCAAGGCCGCACAGGAAGTCTAATGGCTGAATGGAGGCATCGACAGTTTTCAACGTCTCTAGTGCTTGCATCTTTGCAATCTCATCAGGAAATTTAACATCATAATCAACAAGTAGATGCATCCATTTTTTGAGATTCACAATAGATGCAGGTAATTCCTTTATAGAAGTCCCTCTTAGGTTCAGCACCTCTAAGCATCCTAAACGACCAATTTGTTCTGGGAGCTTGCTTATTCTTGTACCTTCGAGTTTCAGGTACCTGAGCTGGAACAACCTCACTATATTTTCAAGATGATGATCTTCCAATTGGGAGCAATCCTTCAAGTTGAGAACACGCAGATGTCTGAACTCCTCCAAAGAAGGGATTGCCAACAGACCTCTAACCACAATAATTGATCTGACATGGGAAAGCACGAGGTTTGCTACCGCTGAATTTCCTTCCTCGACACCTTGTAGATAGAGTCGATGAACAACTGTACTTTGTTTCCCAATTGTCAGAATGGGAACACCAAGTAAAGTAACAAAGTTCTCTTCTATGGACTTGAATATGATGAAACCAAGAATTGTGTCATGAACGCAACAACTGTTCACCACGCCATACATATTTCTGTTTCCAGGTTGGATCAAACCCCTATTGAGTAGTTCATTAAGATACCTTTCTCCTAACTCATATGCCGTGTATCTACCATCTCCATGAATGAATCCTTCAGCAATCCATCTTCTTACCAGGTCCTTCTTCTCAATAGTAGAATCTTCAAGATATATGCTTAGGTATAAGAGGCAAGTTTTTAGATAAGCAGGAAGATCAAAGTAACTAAGTGACAAAATCTTCATCATTCCCTCGACGCTGGGATTCCTTTCAAGTGCACGGCCAATTGAATCTTTTACTTGATTCCATATATTTTCTGTTCTTTCTGTGTTAGCCAACAAACCAGATATAGTAATGACCGCCAAAGGTAATCCATCGCATTTTTCCAATGTATGCTCAGCAATTTCTTGAAGGTATGAAGGGAAATCTTCATCGGACTTAAATAATCTTGTGTGAAATAACTGTCTTGAGTGCATCATATCAAGAGCCCTTATATTGTAAATATGACCATTGAATGATGAACAACATAAATGAGCGACACTGTTCATACGAGTGGTGGTGATTATTCTACTGGTAGAACTTGTAGCGGGGAATGCACGCTTAACAGTATCCCATGTATCCACGTCCCATATATCGTCAACAACAACAAAGTACTTGTACAAGGACAAATTAACATAGCTGTAAAGTAAAGTGTGCTGCGTAGACAGACAAAGAGTAAACGCGTTAACATTGACAAAATGAAAAGGATAAGCACACAAGTGCTAAAGGGGCATATGTTACATACTTAATTCCTTTTGTATGTCCATGTTCGTTTGGAGAATTACACAGAGCAAGGGGGATAAGCAATTGTTTAAACAAGAGACATGCACTACTAGATAAAAGCTTATACACAGAGCCTTATCAACGCTTGCTGAAATGAGGCGCTACTGATACTTAGTAGTAGCGCGTGCTGGAGACAAGCGCTACAAGTAGTTCATTAGCAGTAGCGCGTTCTGCTGAACCACGCTGCCGTTATGGCCATCCCGGGCCCAGCTGCCCGTCCCCACTTAGCAGTAGCGCCGGCCTTGGACCAGCGCTACAGCTAACGACATTAGCAGTAGCATTGGGCTGTTACCCGCGCTACTACCAAGCCCATCTTATCATCGTCCTCCCCCACTTGACCTCTCACTCTCCCTCCTCACTCTCTATCTCCACTCTCTCCCACCCTCGTCGGCCCGCCCCCGCACTGCTCCGGCCGCCCTCCCCCTTGCCTGCCATCTCCATCCCCTTCTCGCCCCAGGCTGCCTACCGTGAGTACCTCCTTCTCCTCTCAAATCACCCAAAAGCTAGGTATCTCTGGATGTGTTGGATGAATTAGCAAATGCAATATGTTATTTTTTACTAATTTTGTTCATATATATGACCCTAGGTGTTCATATATATGAGCCCATTTTATCATTAGAGCACTAAATAGGTTTTTTGAGTACAATAGAATGTAGATATATGTAACCCTAGGTGTTCATATATATGAACCCACTACTAGTAGAAAGCTTATAGATAAATGGGTGGATGAAATTAGTTTTTTTTGTAATGCTTGGATAGATAGATGGATAAAACTAGGTATTTTAGTAATGCTTTTGATTGATAGATGGATGGATGGATAGCTGTTAGGGTTAGTAATACAAATTTTTAGTAAAAAAACTAGTTTTACAATTTTCTTAGTAAATGTAGGTATTTTGAATCAGCATAATAATGTTTAGTTGATAGCTTATAGGGTTTCACTAATTCCTAAAATCGGGATAATAATGTTTTTTTTGCAAAAATCAAGGAGCCCCTGCATCATCCCCGTCACCGACCCCCTCCGACCTTGATGTGCTTATAATCAAATGAATTAGGTAGTGGAACTTTGGTAAAAATGTCCTGTGTCCTCAGGAGAGAGCTGGCACAACATTATTTACCAAAACTAGGGTTCATCAAGCTTTGAGGCATGCTCACAGATAGCAAGAGCTCTAGAGTCAACAACTTCATGTTTAGTGCTGGGGAAGGCCCAACGGGTCTTGGAAAAAGCTACATGTGTCTTGTACCATGCATTCTTGTCACCCACCTCAATGAATTGTTTCTTCAAATCTTGCATCTCACTTCCAATGCGATGGCGAGTATTTATCTTCCCCAACTTCCCTAATTCATGCTTGACCTTCTCCATAAAGCCATCTGGCTTAGCGTCTCTATCATCGACGCTTTGCATGAAGTCTTCGATGGTGTCCTGCATGTCATAGGAGAGCTCCCTCACCGCCGCTGTATAACTTTATCTTCCACCTCGAGATCCTCGCCCTCTGACATTTTGAAGATAAACGTGTGCATGGCGTCAAATTCATCAAGCCACCCCACGTTGCTCGGGAAAAACTCTTTTGATCCAAAAGACGCAGCATCTTATATTCACTAATGAGTGCTTAATCATGTCATGTTGTTAGATTCCAACTCAAGCTATATCTTAATCACTGCTAAGTAATTCAGTTTAACCGCTTAGCTTAACAAGTCTTATCAACATGTTCATCCAGCCTAGGTCCATGAAACTAGTTTTTCTTACCGTAAAGAGAGCTTATATTTTTTGTAGTTGGCTCACTAATTAGTGACTTGATAGAGACAACACAGGCTTATTTTGTAGTTACTCCCTCTGTAAAAAAAAAGATCATTTAGACACTAATCTAAACGATCTTATATTTTTTTTACAGAGGGAGTAGTTCACTCATCTCTCACCGTGACGTGATTCTTAATTTTAGTTGTGATAATAGTTAAAGATGATGAAGGGGGGCCTTGGCGCAGTGGTAAACCTGCTGCCTTGGAAGCATGAGGTCACAGGTTCAAGTCCTGAAAACAACCTCTTATAAAAATTGTAGGGAAAGGCTGCATGGTCGGACCCTTCCCCAGACCCTGTGCAAGCAGGAGCTACATGCACCGGACTGCCCATAATAAGTAAAGATGATTTTTGTAGTACTCCGGGTGCTATCAAGCGGGGAAAATCTCATTTTAAGGTGTGTCAATATTTACATGCTCCTATCTCCACTCATTGGACAACTGTTAAAAGAATCATACGGTATGTCAAGCACACTGTAGATTTGGGACTTTATTTCAAACGTTCTAACTCTACACTGGTTTGTGCTTTTTCTGATGCTGATTGGGCAAACTGTAGTGATGACAGAAAATCAACTGGAGGTTTTGCAGTTTTCTTTGGTTCTAACCTTATCTCATGGACTGCCAGAAAACAAGTAACAGTATCAAGGTCAAGTACAGAAGCAGAATACAAGTCACTTGCTAATGCTACTGCTGAGATCATCTGGGAGGAATCCTTGCTTGAGGAATTGGGCATAAAGCAACAACGTGTTTCATGTGTGTGGTGTGACAACTTAGGTGCTACCTACCTAAGTGCTAACCCTGTGTTTCATGCTAGAACCAAGCATATTGAGATAGACTTCCATTTTGTACGAGAAAGGGTTGCAGACAAGAAACTAGAGATATGCTTTATACCCTCCAAGGATCAAGTTGCTGATGGGTTCACCAAGGCTTTGCCACTCAAACCATTTGAAGCATTCAAGAACAATCTCAATCTTGCATAGGTAGTTCAGATTAAGGGAGGGTGTTAGACATAGAGATATTGTGTCATTGTAATCCTAACTACCAGTAGCTTTTTGTAAACCAAGGCAGGGGTTCTTCCTGCCCTCAATAAATACACACCCGCGGCTCCTCTAAGGAGGAGTAGGAACGCTTCCACATATCAATCTCTACACAAGTCATACACCAACTTGCCAGCATTGTACAGTGACCATCAGAACTGGGCATGTAAATGTAATCACGCTTATAAAACAAACAAAATCGAGACATTTTGAAACTCCTTCCTGACTTCAAAGAGATAGCTAGTCCTCAAATAAAAAATGGGGAAAGTTTGAGTGCCACGGGTCCACGGCAGAGAACATGTGTTTTCTGAAAAGGAAGTTGTGCAAGCAGGCTGCATAGATAATTGGCACGGGCTTCGTGGCAGTTATTTAGGTTTACTAGTCTATTAACCTGTGCTCTCATGCATAGATTTTTTTAATATTTAGTTTATTCATTTTTCCAAAACATAGTTTTCAAACCAAACCAGATGACAGTTAACTTTTTTCTTTTGAAAAGGAGGGTATTCCCCGTCCTCTGCATCAGAAAGATGCATTCGGCCAATTTATTAATAAGCATACATTTCAAAGAAAGTCTCAAAGTCTCCAAGTCTCAGTAAGTAAAAGGGCTCACAAAGAGCTAAACAAAAGAAGGAAAACGGGGTAGCCACAGCCGGCGGAATAAGGATGACATTTAACTTTTACCGCCGCCTTGTTTGACCACCTTTTTAAATAAAAGGATGTATCCAAAAATCATTTTTATAGTAGTGAGAGCCAGCGCCACATCAGACTTAGGTCCATTTGAGCCCACAACCAAATAGGATTTTGGGCCTAACTGTGCTGTCCCACAATCAATTTTCGATATGGGGCTAAACTTAACACAAGGTATTTGTTCTTGACTATGGATAATATAAAACATATGTATATTTTCTGCTACCTCATCTTTTCTTAAAGAATCTCTCTTTGAGCATTTTTGTGAGGCACAAGAGAAGATATCAAGTGATGCTTGCTTGTAATGTGAGTAATTCTTTAAGGTGTGCAAAGGATGAAGGACGACAGTTCTTTAAGGTGCTCCGCTCACATGCTTTGTCTATGAGGATGAATAACATTTAGCATTTTCAGGGTGTGCAAATCACCTTGTAAGTATTCGACATATTATTTGTGGCAGCACACGTTAGCTAAAGCAAAAGATCTCATGGACCTGCAGCTTCCTCCTTTCACACAGAATTGATCCCTCTGTGTTTTGTTTGTGTGATGAAAGAAAAAGCAGGCAATGCTTGCGGCCGGCTAGGTCTAGGAATTTTTCAAGCTGAAGGAAACGAAAGCAAAGGCGGCCAATGTTTGCACCAAAGTCTAGGAATTTTTGAAGGTGTGTGCACAAGGAAACGGACCAACAAAGCTCACGAACAGAGGAGCACATGAAGGCTGAAGCAAAGAACGTTTTGCCTTTAATGGTGTCCAAGTGGCCAGATAACGGGATAAGCACTCAAGGTCCCCCCTCCACATGATTCACACACGACCGAGTAGCACAGAATCTCCGGCCTCGTCTTTCGGCAAATAACAATATGATGACAAGTCTTTTGTTAGACTTTTGAAAAGAATAGTTGCTTCTATTTTAATTGTGGTCATTTTAAACTATATACTCTCCCAGTCCCATAATATATCGACTTCTATGGTTCTCCTAAGTCAAATAATTTTAACCAGCTTTAAAGGGAAGAATACCAACATATCTATGGTACCAAGTAAATATACTATGAAAATATATTCCGTGTATCCACTTGTATAAATTTGATATTGAGTGCTCTTTTATATAAATTTGGTTAAATTTAAAAAATGTTTAACTTAATTAGAGCAATTCTAAAAATATATTTACTTTGGGACTGTGGAAGTATAATTTATTGACATGACTTGTGATAGCAGTAGTTGAAAGCACAATGTTTTGTGCAAACTAAGCATAGCTTAGGTACTTATTTTTGAAGGAAACAGGAGGGGCAAAGCCCCTAATGTGAATTTATTAAGAAGAGAACGAAGTACAAAAAGGGAAAATAGAGAGATTACAATATTAATTAAACAAATGGGGGCAAGCATAGCTTAGCTACTTATACAACCAAACGGGGGCACTTTATGATTCCAATGTACTGTCCCTTGCTACCTCAAATATATTGATCACTGTCGGGTTTAAATCCGGCAGCACCGTCGGGTTTAAATCTGGTACCACTATTGAAATTGGATCCTGTGGATGACAATCTGCTGCCGAGTTCTTCTTGGCTTTTAAAATTTTCAGATCTTGGATGAGAACCTGCAAGCACGCGCCGGCGTCCTTCTTCTCCGTTCGTATCAGGTGCTCGGCAACGTCCGCCGGGGACATGTCAACCTGATCCAGCAGCCGGTGTATCTCACCGAACAGCTCGAAAAACTGATACTCGCTGATGTCCAGGTAGTTATGGGCCAGCACCTTGAATGCCTCGTAGCGACAGTAGGACATCTCGATGTGCATGTCCATCCTG
The DNA here is from genome assembly GCF_018294505.1 of Triticum aestivum. Taxonomy (NCBI): domain Eukaryota; kingdom Viridiplantae; phylum Streptophyta; class Magnoliopsida; order Poales; family Poaceae; genus Triticum; species Triticum aestivum. Next base: position 9,964 of record NW_025231235.1, read on the forward strand.
CCTGGCCGGATCAGCGCTTCGTCCAGCTTGTCCTTGTAGTTGGTGGTGAAGATGATGATGCGCTCTTCGCCGCACGCCGACCATAGCCCGTCAATGAAGTTGAGCACCCCAGAAAGGGTCAGCTTGCTGTCTTCGTCGTCCTTCTTCTCATCCTCTTTCTGTCGCATGGTCGCCATGTCGCTCTGGTCGCCAGACTTCTTACGGGCCTTCTTCTTGTCGGTGCGCTTGCCGGTGAGGTCGACGGAGCAGTCAATGTCCTCGAGGACGATGATGGACTTTCCCTTGGTCTCGATGAAGAGCTTCCGCAGCTCCGTGTTGTTCTTCACCGCCGTGAGCTCCATGTCATAGATGTCGTAGTCCATAAAGTTGGCCATGGCGGCGATCATCATGGACTTACCGGTGCCTGGGGGTCCAAACAGCAGGTATCCACGCTTCCATGCCTTGCCGACCTTGGCATAGTAATCCTTTCCCATCTTGAAGGCATTGAGATCATCCTTGATCTCGTCCTTTTTGGCGGGGTCCATAGCGAGCATGTCAAACTTCGCCGGGTGCCGGAACTCCACGTGGCTCCAGAGGCTCTTTTCTCTGTTGTAGGAGCTCCATTGGCTGCTTGCGTTGTTGGTGAAGAGGCGGTGCTGGCGGTTCTTGGCGATGACGTCACGGCCATTTTTTATGACATAGGGCAGGTAGTCATTCACGATGTGTTTGTGGAACCTTTTATGGAAGGCAACTCGGTAGAAGCGGCGCTTCTCATCACCAGCGCGGTAGGTGATGACAGTGGTCTTCGGGAGCTCTGTGTCGGCGTACCACCAGAGCGTGGCACCTTTGAAGGTATCAACGATCTCTTGATCGTCGTCAACTGAAACTTGGGGCTTCTGCATGTCGCTCTCGAGCTCGGCCTTCAGCTTGCGCACCCGACCATCTTGATGACACAAGTTGGAGAGGTAGGCCTCAATCGCAACGAAGAAGTCGCTGCGTTTGAAACTCTCGGCGCCGTACTCAGGGATGGTGATTTGTATGTATGGGTTGAGGTAGGCGCTGATCTTGTTGATCAACAATTTGATCCTGGATTGGTTCATTGCCATGGTGGTGAGGGTAATTAAAAACGCCAGAGCTGATCCAATCCCGGCCCACAAATCATTGGTCGCCATGGCTTGTTGGCTAGCTTGGGTTGGCTAGGACGGACTAGGATGACCAAGGAAGCTCTCGATTGATGAGATCAAACTAAGCTAGCTAGGTATGAGGTTCGCAGTGGCTTGCCGCTCCTGGTCTGTTGCATGGGTCATATATATTTATAGAGATGACAGGAAGAGAATCTATAAATGAGACCCGGCTTTTATCTTAGCTCAATCAGTCTGGACCCGCAGCAAACCATGACAAGTGGAGAAAAAAATTCCTAATTTTTTACTGCACCCCTACGGTTCTTCCTTTTTCCAAGAAGAACGGTATCTGGAAGTGCCAGACCAACAAGATCTTCAATAATATAGCAGCGACTGTTCAAGGATGCAAGAGTTTGTTCAGGTACGAATTCTCTTTACTCCTCTAGCGAGCCAAGAAAAGCTACTTCACTCAAATTCAGAAATGGCTGCAGAATTTAGCTTAGATTTTCTCTCTCCGCTTGCTTTCCTTCTTTTTTTCTTTTTCTTTTTTGTTTCTTGAATGCTCCCCCCTTCCGGCTCTGGCCCTCTTTAATTTAACTTTTACATTCTCTAATTTAACGCAGTAGGGGCGCGCACCCCTCCTGTTATTTTTTTAAAGGTTCTTCCTTTTTTTTGTCACAGTACAAATGC
>NW_025231236.1:0-2738 GCF_018294505.1 Triticum aestivum
TTGTTTAGCTAATTTGCTTGTTGATCATGGGATGTTCTATATTGCAGATGAAGGTGATAAACAAAGAGGTGATGATGGTCTATATGCGCAGGCTAGAGCATGTAGCAGGTGGATTGTACAGTTCATCGCAAGTGTGGAGTCACAGGGTACTACGGTGTCGCCGGCGCATCTCTCAGCTATATTTTCTGTCCTTTGCCATAGTCTTATTTTTTGGACCTTGATGTATGATTTGTGCTGCTAGTTGATTATTTTAGTTTCTAGCTGTAGTTTGTATCAGGGGCTTCAAAGACCATTTGGTTTCTGTTAATGGAAAATCAGGGGGGCGACCCTTCTTTTGATTAAAAAATATGAACTTTCTCTATGCAATTACAAAATAATTTTTCTCTATTCAAACCCAGTTGAGAACAGTATTCATTATAAATCTGAAATAATTTTTTGGTAAAAATGGCTATCGCATTCTCTATCATAGCTAGCGAAACAGAAACAAAATAAACGTCTTAAGTATAATATCTCTTGAACGCGGATCAAATTAGGCAAGACAGCTAGAATAAAGGATGATTCAACTTGCAGGAAATTTGAACTTACGACTTACTAGCAGTATAATAAAGTTTACAGACTATCAGATAGATAAATAGAAGAAACATTTTAGTTTGATTCATTCTTCCTTCCGGACTTCCTCAACCGCCTAGATGGTTTGGCGAGATGCTAGCGCAGACTCTCGAACCCCTTTTGGAAGTTCACCAATTGCCTGTATACATCATAGGTAGCATACGCGTCCCTGGAAGCATAATAGATGTTCTTCAAGGGCAAGGGCGCTTCTGCCCATATATGGTGGTCATCTTCTGTGATAGCATCCTTCATCTTGTTGTAGCTATGGTGGATGACGGAACCAGCGTAGTCAGCCAAGCCATACTTCGGCTTAATCATCACCGGATCAGGCACTCTCCACAAATTCTGGATATCCACAAAGTTTCGTACCACCAGACCAACACGCTTGAGTTTTTTCTCGTCATTGTTGATGTCCACCCCAACAAAGGTGTACTCCTCGTCGAGCAGGAAGGCGGCAAGCAGGCCGCAGTGCTCATCAGCAACGCTTATGTGGTACACAAGGACGTAGATGCCAACGCATAACTGGACCACGGCAGCCATCTGTGTTGGACCACGAGGCCAGGTGAACTCCACATCTAGTGCAACTATCTTCTGGTCGTCGTTCTGCAGCCAGTATTTGAATCTGCGAATGCAGTACTCAACACTGCTAGCCTTGTTCATGTACTTCACAAAAATTAGGGTATTTCCATCCGCCCTGACAGCATAATCTTTCACGAACGCCATGCCGAAGGACTGTAATTGTTGAAACCAGTATAAGACATGAATCATGACAATAACATGATAACAATAAGCTGAGATGAAAGATAGTATAGTAATTCTGGCACTATTGAAATTTTATGTGAACAAGTGCATGAACAATTTAAACTAAACATGTACTCCCTCTATAAAGAATCACTAAAGTAGTGAGCCAAAAGTTGTTATATTTCCTTGCAGAGGGAGTATATCCGAATTAACAATCAAAATTTACGCTCTTGAAATATTATCTAAACAACTGCATCAACAATCAGGAATAAACATGTATCTATGAATTGTTCATCGCCCATGCAGATGAATCTGTGTGTACAAACTAAAGAAGCAGGACAAAAACAATAACTTGACAAGACAACGGACTAGATGTTGCATACAGATGAATCTGTGTGCAAAATTCTCATAAGGCAACGCATGTTGAAGGCAGTTGAATCTGTGCGCACAAAATAAAGAAGCAGGAGAACAAGAAATTGACAAGAAGAAGGCCATCGTATGTGGGAAAATTCGAATCTGAGCCCGAGCTCATCTGAACCTGCGCTCATAAAAAAATCAAAATAAATACTAGAAAAATTCAAAAAATTCCAAAAAAAATTCTGGTGGTGGAAAATTTGATGCGTGAGGTACGCTCCAATTTTCAAAACATTTGGACTTCTGTGCAACTCTCAGCAAAAAAGACAAATCGGAGGTCTGTAAAAATGTGTACTGTTCATATACTGTTTGGTTTGATTTGTCTTTTTTGCTGAGAGCTGCACAGAAGTCCAAATGTTTTGAAAATTGGAGCGTATTTCACGCATCAAATTTTCTACGACCCAATTTTTTTTTGGAATTTTTTGAATTTTTCTGAATTTTTTACAATTTTTTTTGACCGGGTGCAGATGCACCCGGGCACCAAAACGGCGTTCTCATCGTATGTGCTGCTACTGGAGAACTACTAACAAAATTGACAGGAAGGAGAACTCACCGTTCCAGAAGCCAGATTATTGGGAGAGTGGGCGACGCAAAGGAAGAGGGAATCGAGAGGATGCAGAGGTAGAGGAACCATTTTTGGAGAGTCATGGCAGTGAGTACGAAGCGCCCTTGCGCATGCCCGTCCTAAATAATTGGGACGGGGCTCGTCCCGCCTGTTGGAGTCCTCCCGCCTGTTGGAGTCCTCGCTTTCTTTCTTATGTTCTCATTTAAAATGGGCTCATCCCATTGTAAAAGGCCCATATAAGAAAGCACAAGAAGCCCAAACGCTTCACGGTTGAAATTAAGTTGATAAAAAAATTCTCAAAAAAAAAACTTGCTAAAAAACAACAACCAGAAACGCTCTTTGATGAGCGAGCCTGGCAACGCTTGATCCCAATCTCTCTCCCCCTACGGGGTTGTTTGGATAGATAGAA
>NW_025231236.1:6595-11751 GCF_018294505.1 Triticum aestivum
GTCTTCTTTGTTGACATCGCCGACGACCACAGGCTCGGGCACAGGAGGCGTCACCCGCGGCAGAGGAGACACCTGCTCCTTCTGAGGAACCAGAGCAGCTACCTGGTCCCACATAAATAGCAGAATATTTAATATAGATCAAAAATGTCATATACATGCCTAAACTAATGCAACCTAGCAACACAGCTTCGGACCCAGGATTTCAAAGTTGGGTGTTCAAAAATTTATATTGCAAACCAAAACCACAACAATATTTTTCAAACGGCTGAGATCAAGTTGGCTTTTGAGTCCAGAAGGCATTCTTCTGCCTCTGCTTCTGTTACTCAAGAAATTAAAGAGTTAGGAGTAATATCTAAAATGTTCATGTGAAAATATTATTTTTCCATCATACTGACAGTACACACATGAATGATAGAAAATGAAGATTATTTACTATGACATTTTCGTAAAAAAGGCATGGTGTTGTTATCCTTTACTTGCAGAAAATATTATGCTGAAAATAAGCAAGCAAATAATATATTTCAAGTAGGGATGATAACAAGTCTAAAATATTACAGCCTATGGTAATGGGACTCCAGGAATCAAGCAATTGGTGTTGAGCAAATTGAACGACAAAAAACTTGTCTGCTCGATTAAGCGTGAGAGGCTAGTTTTATACAAATTGACATGAAGTTTAGTGCACAAACTACACCACTTTTAGTCCATTTAGCAATAAAAGAACCATATATAAGAAATTTCGGGCAGAAAATTTCGGGTGGTTGGTAGATCTATCTTAAAATTTGGCATCAAAACATTTTGGATGCACGAGAGCCATGGATCTGAGTGGTTGGTAGATCTTAAAAACAAGATAACCTATACAATGAGGAGACGACCCCCACACCCATGCGCCCATGTGGATCCGCCCTTGAAACCTACTGGATCTAACGAATCTTGGTACGGATTTCATAGATGGAAGAAAAGCAGAAACCCTAGCCATGCCCAAAAATAGATAAGGGACTAAACAAGGAAACCTAGGATATTTCCTAAAATAGGACTGACCTCTTCTTCATCGTCGTCGCTGTTGACGTTGACCACGGGCTGCGGCAGAGGAGGCAGATGGCGTGGCAGAGGAGGCAGATGAGTCACCTGCTCCGGCGGAGGAGCCACCTGCTCCGGCGTAGGTGACACCTGCACCGGAGCCTGGACGTGGTCGGAGACGTCAAGGCCGCCCTGCTGCCGGCTGGACACCTCGCCGATGGGAAGAGGGTGGCGGCATTGAGATAAATGCTGATGGGGAAGCGGAGCGTGCTATGGGGAAGCGGAGCCGTCGATTTATTCCTGGGCAGTCAAAAGGAGTTGCTGCCACGTTCACACCTCATCGTGCATTGTTCACACCACCACGTCTTGGCACGTCAAAACGTAACTTCTCATTTTTTTATGGGAAAATCACATCCTTTTGTTTTTCCTTCCAAAGATACATCGCAAAAAAATATGGAACAAAAATTGTAGAAGGCATGGTGGGTTACGTGCACATGTTGTCTTTTTGTACTACAAGTGCACTTGTTGGCAAGTTGCATGTGCACGTGTCATGTTTCATTTTTTATTGAAAATTATGTTGTACACCTTTACATAGACGCTTGAATTATTGTTTTCGTATGTTAATAATTCCTAAATATTGAAATTCAGCATGCACATAACACATGGTTTCCAAGCTTCGTCAGCGACCGCTTGGATTCGTCTGGTATATGCCCGTTGTCTGGTATTGGGCGGGGGAATGTGGATCCATGCGATGCCATGCGTTTCATCTGGACCCATGTCATGCACCCCCAGCCAATCGGGCCGACATCATGTGCCGCTAGGCTTCTCGATCCTAAACATGCGCTAGTGTCCACCATGGGTAGAGATGCTCAGGTGCACAGGTTTGCTGGCACTAGTGAATGACGTCGTATCTCGGTGTGCAATATGTGTAGTCACGTCTTGCTTTGACATAACTGGCATGCCGAGGGAAGGGACTCGTGTCGGAGGTCCAATGAACCGAGGTGGGGTCAATAATGGATGGATGGTGTGGGTGAACCAGGCAAACGGTGCATGTTTTGAGTGAAGCTGGCTAGGTGTGCATGGCTGGGGGCTAGATGGCTAATGAGTGCGCATGCGTCTTGCGTACATTGTCAAGGTTGACCGGTGAGTGTCTACTTGGCCACGCGTGCATGCATGGTGTGGGTCCAGTTGGCGTGCGGCGCACGGGACGAGCCTTGGTTGCTAGGGTCCACATCTTGCAGCACAGAGTTCTGAAGCAGATGAAGGGGCAGGCCCCGCACACCGTTCATAGGCCAGACTCGTTTCCTCTCAATGGACAATGGCTCCGAGGTGGCCCTTCTCTTTTTGTGGCACATGGCCCATATATATGGATCAAAGAGCTTAGCATGTCATTGTTACCCCATTCACTGCTATGATTTCATGTGGCCGCGGTATAGATCATGAATTCCCGATGATACTACCCTAGAAATGCGGCAACTATCCCGAATATGGCACGCGGGACCCAAGAAAGGCCAGGACCTAGCATGCACGTTTGGGTTGTTCTATGTTAACCCGAGAGAAAGCATCGATGAAAACGGAGGAACGGGCCTGCACTCAGTGCGCAAACCGGATGCGTTACCTCAAGGTAGCTAGATCCAAACCATGTACCCCCGCCATCTAGACTCACGTGGCGCACCACTTACGCAGTAGACCCACACCACTTACACCAGCCCCCAAACCAACCATTCCCCATGTAGACTCATATGCCGCACCCCGCAAAATAGCTTAGCACAAGACTTCCACCCCGATTTCCACAACATGCACCACTACACGTAAGTGTCCAAAAAATGGACTATCGCATTATCAACATTTTTTTGCCAAAACAAGTAAGTTGTTTTTAAATTGCTTGAAAATAGCAAGGTTTCTGTTAAATTATAATTTCATTAATTACACATTATAACGTGCATTTTTTTGTCCCTCAAAAAGGGGTGCATTCCTTTTTTGTAAACCCACAAAATTACTTCCTTTCCCTCGAAAAAACGAATCCTTCTTCACCCTCTCACGATCACGTTCACATTCACGGTGGCCTCGCCCTATAATCTAGGAGTGGTCGATCCAATCTCCCCATGGGGGACAACTTCCACGCACTATCTATCTTGGTTGGTTGCAACCATCTCGCCATCACGGTTTTTTATGGGAAAATCACATCCTTTTGTTTTTCCTTCCAAAGATATGTGGCGAAAAAACATGACAAAAATTGTAGAAGGCATGGTGGGATACGTGCACATGTTGTCTTTTTGTACTACAAGTGCACTTGTTGGCAAGTTGCATGTGCACGTGTCATGTTTCATTTTTTATTGAAAATTATGTTGTACACCTTTACATAGACGCTTGAATTATTGTTTTCATATGTTAATAATTCCTAAATATTGAAATTCAGCATGCACATAACACATGGCTTCCAAGCTTCGTCAGCGACCGCTTGGATTCGTCTGGTATATGCCCATTGTCTGGTATTGGGCGGGGGAATGTGGATCCATGTGATGCCATGCGTTTCATCTGGACCCATGTCATGCACCCCCAGCCAATCGGGCCGACATCATGTGCCGCTAGGCTTCTCGATCCTAACCATGCGCTAGTGTCCACCATGGGTAGAGATGCTCAGGTGCACAGGTTTGCTGGCACTAGTGAATGACGTCGTATCTCGGTGTGCAATATGTGTAGTCGTGTGTTGCTTTGACATACCTGGCATGCCGAGGGAAGGGACTCATGTCGGAGGTCCAACCAACTGAGGTGGGGTCAATAATGGATGGATGGTGTGGGTGAACCTGGCAAACGGTGCACGGTTTGAGTGAAGCTGGCTAGGTGTGCATGGCTGGGGGCTAGATGGCTAATGAGTGCGCATGCGTCTTGTGTACATTGTCAAGGTTGACCGGTGAGTGTCTACTTGGCCATGCGTGCATGCATGGTGTGGGTCCACTTGGCGTGCGGTGCACGGGACGAGCCTTGGTTGCCAGGGTCCACATCTTGTGGCACAGAGTTCTGAAGCAGATGAAGGGGCAGGCCCCGCACACCATTCATAGGCCAGACTCATTTCCTCTCAATGGACAATGGCTCCAAGGCGGCCCTTCTCTTTTTGTTGCACATGGCCCATATATATGGACCAAAGAGCTTAGCATGTGATTGTTACCCCATTCATTGCTATGATTTCATGTGGTCGCGGTATAGATCATGAATTCCCGATGATACTACTCTAGAAATGCGGCAACTGTCCCGAATATGGCACGCGGGACCCAAGAAAGGCCGGGACCTAGCATGCGCATTTGGATTTTTCTCCGTTGACCCAAGAGAAAGCATCGATGAAAACGGAGGAACGGGCCCGCACTCAGTGCGCAAACCGGATGCGTTACCTCAAGGTAGCTATATCCTAACCATGCACCCCGCCATCTAGACTCACGTGGCGCACCACTTACGCAGCAGACCCACACCACTTACACCGGTCCCCAAGCCAACCATTCCCCATGTAGACTCATATGCCGCACCCCGCAAAATAGCTTAGCACAAGACTTCCACCCCGATTCACCAGGTTACTACCTTGTGCACCCCTAGCCAGCATGATACACTACATGCACCTAGAGCCACCTAGGCCCACAGCATGCACCACTACACGTACGTGTCCACAAAACGAACTAACACATAGTCAACTTTTTTTTGCCAAAACAATTTAGTTATTTTTATAATGGCTTGAAAATAGCAAGGAATCTGTTAAATAATAATTTCCTTAATTACAATAAGGTCCATTTTGTAACCACACAAAATTACTACCTTCCCTCGAAAAAAAGAATTCTTCTCTCACGATCACGATGGCCTCACCCTATAATCTAGGAGTCGATCCAATGTCCCAACGGGGGCCAAGTTGCACGCAGTAGATATTTTTGGTTGGTTGCAAATTTCTCTCCAAAACGGTTTATTATGAGAAAATCACCTTATATTTTTTTTACTTCCAAGGACATGTGGCGACAAAAGCATGGGACAAAATCATAGGAGGCACGGTTGGATCCGTGCACATGCTGTCTTTTTCTACTACAACTGGACTTGTTGGCAAATTGCATGTGCACGTGTCATGCTTCAATTTATCTTGAAAATTATGTTGTACACAT
>NW_025231237.1:0-1055 GCF_018294505.1 Triticum aestivum
CTGTAACAACAATATTAGATGTGACCTAACGAACGCTCACTTTCTGAATAGTGTGATCAATAATGTGTTTGGTAGGAGTGGTAGATGTGACCTAAAGCAGGAACTATTATTTCATTTTTGGCCCCACGGTTGATCACGGACCTGCATACCTACCTGTAGGGCATATCATGTACTGAAACGTCTTTCTGATTAATTGTACAACCTGATTTACTTTTAGACTACAATTAAATACTCCGTTTATCCAGGTACAACTAAATGAGAAAAGAGAGCATAAATGAGGTCACTGTGATACAAAACTATGATACTCCCTCTGTAAATAAATGAGACTGGTACATTGGCACGTGCAAAGCACGTCAAAAATTTATAAAGGCACACCGTGAAACCATAAATTGAGGATAGGTGAAAAGTTTTGGCAGACTTAGAATGGGGCCTTGCGCCATTGATGTGTACGCCGTCTCACAGACCAGCTTCCGGTGCATGTGCAGTGAGAGAAGCGGTTGGTCAGAATAGCTACCCACACAAATAGCCGGTAGCAGCGAAGCAGCTGAACTTTTCTTTCAAAACCAAGTAAATGTGATCTTTCTAGAAAACCACAATAACTTTGTTGCACTGTAGCAGGTACTGTAGCATCAAATCCCACCGATTTTGACCATTGGATAACTTCTACCAATGGTTCAGATTGCTTCTCAGTTTTGTGATTCAAAAGTTCAAAATTGATACACTATATAGTACTCTAGTATAGAAAAGAGAGGATAAATGAGGTCACTATGATAGCAAACTATGATACTCCCTCTGTAAACAAATATAAGAGCGTCCAAATCACTATTTTAGTGATCTATAAACACTCTTATATTTCTTTACGGAGGGAGTACTAGCAAACTCTCATTTCGGTTTATAGGGCTTATCTACAAAAGTCCGTTTTATAAGTCTCAGTTTCATTGATCATCACACTTGTTCATATTTCAAGGTGCATTAGATCGCTGCATCTCAGGATTAAGAGAAAACTCACTAGCTGGATTGGATATAAGAGGATTGAGGAGCTCAACCACCACCCC
>NW_025231237.1:3040-3713 GCF_018294505.1 Triticum aestivum
TATATAAGCATCTGCGATTGTACTGTGTTAAAAAGATTATCAAAAGAATAATATTAGTCATATAAAAAATATTCCCACTACAAGAGTGAACATGAAGAAAATATGATAGATAACTGAAATAAAAATGACACTAGGAGTTCAGGTTATGCATGTAATCTAACAGATTATTAAGATCTTTATTGGCTATACTTGTAAAAAAATCTAAAAGAGGCCACGGTATGAAACAATGGAGGTAGAGGTTGGCAATGACTTGACAAGGGAGATGTTGGGTGGTGTGAACTCTCTCTTCTTGTTGCTTCCAAAAGGTAAAGTAAACAACATACCAGTATAGTGTTTACAAACATAGATGATCAAGGTAAGAGATGTGCAGGTAGGCACAGATTAGCTAGTGAACTTCGAGTTATTTATCTAATTGCTTCCATGCCTCATTCATTCGCATAATCAAAATCCATAAGTTCTGGATTTCCCAAGGCAATGCTAAATTTGCATTGCCATCTCAAGTTCTCATCAATGGAAGTACCTACAACAAAGCATTTCAGAAGTTTGTTTATAGCTAATATCCATCAAACTTCAAATCTCTGTGGCGCAAATTCAGTGTAGGGATGCGAAGTATTTACATAATGTACATTCATAGATACCTGTCAACATATATTCTTGAAAGGTTTTGAAACTC
>NW_025231237.1:5128-11743 GCF_018294505.1 Triticum aestivum
CGCCACCAAGGATGCGATTATGGTCAAATTTGTTGGTTGCTTGGTCCAACTCAAAATCCTCATTCTTTCCGCTATATCTTGGTTTGAAGAGATTAGCTGTTGCAGAAGCAATCCATGATTTTTCTTGAAGAACTTTTGTCTCAAATTCTTGGCTCTTCTTTGCTTAAATTTATTGGTGATTTTGGAAATACCCAGAAGAGAAAACACTATGCCAAAACCCACACTAATTGCAATTATGGTAATCAAACCTACAGATAATGAAAGTAAGGATCGATAGTAGTACATGATGTCTGCATTTCACAAATTTGAACTTAAATTGAAAACAACTCAGCCAAGCCATGACAAAGGTTCGCTTAGAATATTTATCAGAGCAATCATATTGGAAGTATTGTTTCCACATCAGTGATCACCTGGTTTACTAGTTTTCCTTTTGTGTTGTCTTTTGTTTGTGAATGGTGATGCTTTCATAGTATTAAGACAACTGATTTTAAACTGGAAAATGTATTTAGTAGCATTATGTAGCCGTTCTACTATTGTACTACATAACAAAAAATTCGTAATTCTATGGACCTTAATTATCATTAAGCAAGGACTTGTACCAAGTGTAGTTATATTTGTACCTGGGAGGCGGCTGGCACTTTTTTTCGCTGAACATTGGTATGTCCCTGGCATATTGGTGCAGGTTCCATTCTGGCATACATCAGGCTGTAGGCACTCGTCGATATCTGAAAAGAGGGAGAACAAGTTCAGATAAAAGGCGGAGTATGTTCAAAGTGCAGTTCAAGCCTATTGAACAAGTCATTTTCGGACAGGATTGCATATTCTACAAGAGGAAATTTCAAAGGGAAGTCTTGGCCCTGATTTGAGCACGGGGATCTTTAATTTGTTCAAGTGAACGAATTTCTTCATGAACTATCATTTTGTGCTCATTCCGACAGTAGCGAGCTGTTGTCAGAAATAAATCTTTTCTGATGGTGCAAGGAAAAAGGTGCCTATTTAGCAGACATAATTCTTCTCTGAAAACCCAAAACTTAATATAATGGAGTAAAAATACTCCACTAAACTTTACTCGACCGTTTACTCCTCTATTGTTTTAGGGGATCGGCTAGAGATGCTCTAAAAGCCCAATATCACATTCACATATGCTACAGTATAAAAAGTAACTACTCCTAATAGAAGAAGCTCTCTCAAAAATAAAGGGGCCGGTGTCGGAAGTATTACCTCCGTTCTCAAATTAGTTGTCTTAGATTTGACACAGAGGGAGTAGTACTTATAGTGGTAGGGGTGGTACCTTGGCATCCATTAACGATGTGAGAGTTGCCTTCGTATCCATTCGAGCAGTTGCAACTTACTGCACCGTAATGGTTGCTAACGTTGAGAGCGACGTTGTTCAAGCTTATGCATCTCCAACCAGACTCGGAACCGAGATCCCTCACGAGCAGGTCACGAGCGGCTTCCACATCCAGCCACCATTCCAGCACCATGGGTACGCTGGTGACGTTGGCATAGCTACCCAAATCCTGATATGTGGCATTCTGTATGGTTGCGATGTTGGTCCCGGTGAACCACCCACGATCGACCATGAACGCAGCCCCGAACGGATGAGCAGCCCCGAACGGAGTGCCGTCCAACCGATTGAACTGGACACCGTACGCAGCCAGACTCTGCGAGATGGTCGTCCGGCAGCAGCCGATGCCCGAGCACGAGGTGTGGCCTGGATCCGGAATCCCGAAGTTACACAGCGCAGCGCATGCGCCAACATTAGCCCCGTCTCCATTGCTCGTAACTGTTTGTTGGGCGATGAGGTAGGCGACGAGGCTGCACCAGATGACCACGAAGACGTTGTGCTCAGTTGACACCGCCAGCCGCACTCCGGTATTCTGACCGGGCCAGGCGGCGTCGGGCCATGCGGCGCCAAAGCCGAGAGATTGCGGCCGCGTCATGTTTTCGTAAGACCTCAGAATCCTTCTCTGGACACGCACGATGCCTTCCGAGAGGGATATGGTGTCCACTTCCACGCCGTCGCCGAGAAACAGCTTCGGAGGGTGGTGTGTCTCGTCGCAGGTGAGGTTGAAGTTCCTTTGGAAGCAACATAGTCGGAAGCCAAAAGGGTAGGGGACGATGACGTTGCCGCAGGCCATCGGGCAGCCCGGCAAGGCGGCTACGGTTGCCACGAGGAGCTGAAGTGCCATCAGTACAACTAGTATTGGCACGAGGAGCTTTGCTTGTGGGGAAGGAATGGAGGGAAGGAGAAGGATCATCTTCTCCTCCTGCAACTTGAGCATGCTGTTGTGAATTATAGCTAGACGTACGCTTGGTGATACTCGTGCTGCTAATCGAACTCCTCTTATGTAGAAGAAATAAATGTTGGGTCTTCTCTTGCTTGACTTCAACGTCCACTCCGAGCTAGTAGGGCACTAGCTAGACTAGTCACTCTGACTAGTTGCCTTTGGTACTGTCTTAAGTAGAAAGACTTTGGTCTTCTCAGTTGACTTCAACACCGACCAGGTACAGTAGTGCACGGATAGTCATATAGACTGGTACTCAATATGGGCATGTTTTACCTGTCTAGTGCTAGCCGAGTTAGAACCGTCCTCGTCCTACAGTATTTTGTTCAACCTCAGCTCAAACGTGTCTCTTTGGTAAGGAAAAGTCTATGCCTTAGAAAGGAAGGGGAAATGCGTATGGCATAATCTCTTCTGTTTTATGTGGAAACTCAAACTCGTGCCCAGCTTTGGCTACTGTTGGTCAGGTCAGTGGCCACACCGTGCCATCCGGGTTTGGTGGAAGGCCTCGCTGAAGGTTCAGTGTACAGGCAATGTCAATTTTGATGACCGCCGGGCCGGGCGAGAGGGAAAGAAGAGAGTTCCTCGATGCAGCTCGACCAGGCCTCATGGAATGGCAGCTTTTATGACCGACGGCAGGTCTCAAGGCGTGGCGTAGTGGAGTCTTGGCAATGGACGTGAGTGGATGAATACATGTGGAATGGTGGTGTTGCCTCGCATCATGCTGACATCAACCTCATGAAATTCTAGCCGCAAACACTTCTAGTGTCGACCATGCATGTATCCTTTTGGTGTCGACCTCGTAGAATTTTAGCTAAGCTAATATTTCTAGTTCACGAGCTGTCAATTAGTTATATTGCAAAATAAATTTTGCTCCCGGTCTTGAGGCTTGGACTAGTCAATCAACCTGAGCTTCCTCGGCACAACAAAAACAACGAACTCAAAAAGGTTAATGGACCGATGCTCGATGAGGAGCAAGTAACAACTTAGAGTGGTGTAGCAACTTATTTCAACACTAAATTTGCATTGCCTTCTTGTCACTGAAAGTACTTGCAATGTAGAATTTCACAAGTTAGCCCAGTGCTCTCAAAACCTATGTGATGCAAATTCGGCTCTTGAATGTGTGTGTATTGGGGGGGTTACAATATGTACATTCATGGACCCATCAACGTACTCACAAACTTTCAGAATTAAGTGTGCAAACTGCATGTTTAATAGAAAACTGTAACTTGGTTCATTTTATTTACTTTTGCATATTTGGTCCTGCATGACTCTAGCATAGGAAATACACATATGATTACAATCAACCGTTCATAATTTACATTCGGCTGTTGATTAAGAAATTTACATGTGGCATGTACCATGGCACCCAAACTAACAATACTACCTGACTCATTTTACCATGCAAGTAAACTCATCTAGGAATTTCGGATGATTGGATAATCTCCTTTTCCAAGCTGTATAACCTAGTTCCTTCACCGCCTTTGTTCCCCATCCATGGCTGATCTTTCATAGCACTCTGATTCACTCTTGTTATCTGAGAACTGAGCTTGACCTTTGAGTTATGCACATCTTCAAGTGTTGTCTCCACTTGCCTCATTGTAGGTCTTTCTTCCCCTTTTAAGCTTAAGCATGCTTGTGCAAGTCTTGCAACCACCTCAGCATCTTCAACTCCTCCTTCATGAATAATTTGTGTATCTAGAATAACTGACAAGCGATTGCCGCTCATTAGTGATACAAAGTGCGATGCTAGGCTTGTTCCTTCTGATGAATGGTAAGAAAAAACTGGCGTGACACTTGCCAATAGCTCTGCTAGGATGACACCAAAACTGTAAACATCACTCTTCTCCGTCAATCGACTCGTGTAGTAGTATTCAGGATCAAGGTAACCATAGGTTCCTTGGACAACTGTAAGTATTCCTGTCTCGTCTATTGCAATTGACCTCGAAGCACCAAAATCTGATACTTTTGCTATTAAAGTATCAGTAAGTAGAATATTGGCACATTTGATATCTCTATGGTATACTGATATGGAAGCTGCAGAGTGTAGAGATGCAATAGCCCTTGCAGTTTCCAAAGCAATCCTCAATCGAGCTTTCCATGACAAATGATTCTCACTTTTGCCATGGAGATGACAAGAGAGAGTTCCATTCAATATGAACTCGTAAACTAGTAGAGGAACTTTTGTCTCGAGACAGCAACCAAAAAGTTTCACCACATTCCTGTGGTTTATCTGTGAAAGTATGGCAACCTCATTTATGAACTGGTCGATTTCCCTCTGCACAACAATTTTGGCCTTCTTGATGGCCACGACACGTTGATCAGATAAGATGGCTTTATACACCGTGCCATGCCCACCGCCACCAAGGATCCGATTATGATCAAATTTGTTGGTTGCTTGTTCTAGATCTTCTAAGCTGAAAATCTTCATCTTTTCGGCTATATCTTTGTTCGAAGAGATTAACTGTTGTAGAAGCAGTCCATGGTTTTTCTTAAAGAATTTGTGTCTGATCTTCTTGGCTCTTCGTTTCTTGAGTTTTTTTGTGACTTGGGCAACACCTAGGAGTGAAAATAGTAGTCCAAAACCAGCAACGATTGCTATTATGGTAATTAGACCTGCAGAAAGCGGACATAAGATTGATTGAACAATATATGTTGTGTTCACTTCAAGAAATCAAGCTACCGAGCTCAATTTTTCAAACTACTGAATTGTAAAATGAAAATGTTTTCTTGGGAAATATGACTACTGGGCCATTCATAATGGAAGTACTTTATACCCTTCCTTTTAGTCGTCCATGTTTGAGTGATCGACAACCCTAGGCATGATTTGAGTAAGCATTAGAGATAACTAACTGTAAACTAAATATTAAGCAGTTAGGTCCTAGTAATAGTAGTATTTAACAAAAATAAGTTTCTAATATAAATTTATTGTATTTTTGTTCAGGGACAAAACTAAGCTCACAATAGTCGAGGAACAAAACATGAAAGTTTGTCTTTGCAATTATCAAGAATGGAAGACTTCTATGAAAGGTGTTTTATGTACCTGCTAAGCTGATGATTCTTTTCTTTGCTGAGCATCTGTATGTTCCTGGCATATTGATGCATGCTCCATGGCAGGGATAAATATCTGGCCGTAAGCACTCATCGATATCTGAAGAGGAAAAACACAATGTTGGAACCAAGGGGGTTTTACATCGAATGGTAAAAACTAAGATAACACATGCATGTGATCTCATAACATTATAACTACCGAGACTAGGTAAGAACACACCAAAAACTGTTACTAACATACCTGGGCACCCATTAGCAATGTAAGGGTTACCCTCATATCCTTTAGAACAGTTGCATCGCCTTTTTTCATAAATCTTCAAAAACATAGTAGCTATCGTTGTTCAAGCTTAAACTTCTAAGTTCCGAAGAATTGGGCTGGACAGACAACGACAACATGTCCTCCAACACTACCAGAACACTCTCAACCATGGCTTGCTCGCATGGATAAGTTGAGTTGAGCATCATATCGTTTTCATTTCTGTTGAACCAATCCTGATCAACAATAAACACAGCAGAGGCGTTCATTCCCTGCCCAGACCGCTGTCTATGGGTTAACCATCTAATGTTGTCCATCACCATATACCTATAAGTGTTCGTTATAGAAAGTTGAGTACATGACATACTCCGCAAGACATACCGGAGACCTGCACTATTTGTGCATCATGTATCAAAAGGGGGTAAGGGTTTAGCCGCAGCAAGCTCTAGCACCTATAGAGACACGCTACAACTTGCGTCTATTAGAGATAAGTAAAGGGAGCGTGTACAAACCACCAACACACGTTGTGCAATGCAACCCCACTGGGTGCGCCCACGCGGATCATCTATCCTATCGCAAACATAACAGAGCCTTGCATTCCCCTTTGCACCACCCATGAAGAAGAATCCCCAAGTCTTTTATTTGGCAAGTTTTAATATATATTTAGTTCAAGTTGCGCAAGCTATATTGCTAACAAAATTAAGGGTGGGAAATTTTAGAGATTAAGGTTAAAGTTGTTCTAGATCAAGTCGACCGACTCAAGTTGTCCATAGCCGTGGACACGACTAATTGAATATATTTATCCCTACGATGGTGCACCCATATGCCCATTATAGGCTCCAGATGCACGCTCGTCAAAACCAGTTGTTGGACCATTATAGGCATGAACCGAAAGATTCTAAATGACATGGCACTCCCCTTTTACATCACTAGTCAAGGAAAATCACCCAACTCCCCGGTCGAAGATTTAAATCAGACTCAAACCATATGCCATTATGGCTGGGATGGATAAGTCCACGACCA
>NW_025231238.1:0-11743 GCF_018294505.1 Triticum aestivum
AACATTCATGCCACAATAGAGAAAATTACATTGAGAATTATGCTAGGTAGCATTCCACATCAAAAATTTCTTTTTTATCATTTACCTACTCGAGGACGAGCAGGAATTAAGCTTGGGGATGCCTGATACGTCTCCAACATATCTATAATTTTTGATTGTTCCATGCAATTATATTACCCCTTTTGGATGTTTATGGGCTTTATTTTACACATTTATATCATTTTTGGGACTAACCTACTAACCGGAGGCCAGCCCATATTGCTGGTTTTTTTGCCTATTTCAGTATTTCCAAGAAAAGGAATATCAAACGGAGTCCAAACGGAATGAAACGTTTGGGAGCGTGATTTTTGGAACGAACGTGATCCAGAGGACTTGGAGTGCAAGTCAAGAAGCAGCTGAGGCCCCCACGAGATAGGACCCCCCCGGTGTAGGGCGTGCCCCCTGTTTCGTGGGCCCCTCGGGCGCCCACCGACGTACTTCTTCCTCCTATATATACCTACGTACCCTAAAAACATCCAGGGGCACCATGAAACACAATTTCCACCGCCGTAACCTTCTATATCCGCGAGATCTCATCTTGGAGCCTTAGTCGGCACTCTGCCGGAGGGGGAATCGACCATGGAGGGCTTCTACATCAACATCCTTGCCCCTCCGATGAGTTGTGAGTAGTTTACCACAGACCTACGAGTCCATAGTTATTAGCTAGATGGCTTCTTCTCTCTTTTTGGATCTCAATACTATGTTCTCCCCCTCTCTTGTGGAGATCTATTCGGTGTAAACTCTTTTTGCGGTGTGTTTGTCGAGATCCGATGAATTGTGGGTTTATGATCAAGTTTATCTATGAATAATATTTGAATCTTCTCTGAATTCTTTTATGTATGATTGAGTTATCTTTGCATGTCTCTTCGAATTATCAGTTTGGTTTGGCCTACTAGATTGATCTTTCTTGCCATGGGAGAAGTGCTTAGCTTTGGGTTCAAGCTTGCGGTGTCCTTACCTAGTGATAGAAAGGGTTGCAAGGCACATATTGTATTGTTGCCATCGAGGATAACAAGATGGGGTTATATCATATCCCTCTACATCATATCATCTTGCTCAATGCGTTACTCTGTTCTTATGAACTTAATACTCTAGATGCAGGTAGGAGTCGGTCGATGTGTGGAGTAATAGTAGTAGATGCAGGCAGGAGTCGGTCTACTTGTTATGGACGTGATGCCTATATACATGATCATGCCTAGCTAATCTCATAACTATGTGCTTTTCTATCAATTGCTCGACAGTAATTTGTTCACCCACTGTAATACTTATGCTATCTTGAGAGAAGCCTCTAGTGAAACCTATGGCCCCCGGGTCTATCTCTTATCATATTTGCTTTCAATCTACTTTTATTTGCATCTTTACTTTTTGCATCTATATTATAAAATACCAAAAATATATTTATCTTATCTTACTATCTTTATTAGATCTCACTTTCGCAAGTGGCCGTGAAGGGATTGACAACCGCTTTATTGCGTTGGCTGCGAGTTCTTTGTTTGTTTGTGTAGGTGCGTGGGACATTTGAGGAGCCTCCTACTAGATTGATACCTTGGTTCTCAAAAACCGAGGGAAATACTTACGCTACTATTGCTGCATCACCCTCTCCTGTTCGAGGAAAACCAACACAAGCTCAAGACGTAGTAGCTGGCTCGCCCGTCTTCCCGTTCAGCCTGTTCGAAACTTGGCTTGGCAGGGTCTTCGTTGTCTTCGGCATCGTCCGGAGTGTCATTCTCTCTTGTGCAGGTATCACTATTTTTACCATGGCGTGATTTAGAGCGGCACTGCTGACGTCGGCGCTTAGACTACTTCTCAGGAAGTTTATCCTCAATTGGGTCCTTTCTGTCATCGCCATTGTCTTCCTTAGGTGAATCGACCATGTATATGTCATATGAAGAGGTGGTTGTCCAGCGCCCTGTGGGCGGTGGTTCCTGTTCTTCTCCGTCGTCGTCGTCCATACTGTCGATGTCTTCAGAGTCGAAATCAAGCATGTCGGTCAAATCATCGACAGTGGCTATCAAGTGGGTGGTGGGTGGGTAACGAATTTCTTCGTCGTCCGCTTCCCACTCAAGCCGGACATAGTTCGGCCAAGAATCTCCTGACAAGGAGAGAGACTTTAATGAGTTTAACACGTCGCCTATGGGTGAGTGTTGGAAGATGTCCGCGGAGCTGAACTCTAAGATCGGCACCTGGTCAGATTGAATGGGTGCGGATACACGCGGTTCGGAGCCTGTGGCAGGAGACGAGTCCGAGGTTCCGATGACACAGGCCTCGTTGGAGGTCAGATCTGTGTTCGGCTCTAGCACCGCTGAGTCCGCGACTTCCATGGTGAGGTTGAGCCCCCCGTCCTCGGATGGCGTGCTCTGCTTTGGATCTAGGGCCAGTGCGGTTACATGCGCGATCTCTTGCACATAGTCTGATGACAGATTTAGGTCATGTTCATCGTGGCGGCAGGGCGCGGCTGTCATGGGCTCGAACCTGTCAAAGATCAAATCTCCAGGAATGTTGGCGGTGTAGTTCAAGCTTCCAAACCTGACCTGATGGCCAGGGGCGTAGCTGTCGATCTGCTCCAGATGGCCAAGCGAGTTGGCCCACAGTGCGAAGCCGCCGAATATGAAAATCTGTCCAGGGAGAAAAACTTCACCCTAAACTGTGTTGTTGATGATTGAAAGAGCCATCAAGACTTACGGTGATGACACAGTGGAACTCTCAATGAAAGCACCAATGTCGGTGTCAAAACTGGCGGATCTCGGGTAGGGGGTCCCGAACTGTGCGTCTAAGGCTAATGGTAACAGGAGGTGGGGGACACAATGTTTACCCAGGTTTGGGCCCTCTCGATGGAGGTAATACCCTACTTCCTGCTTGATTGATCTTGATGATATGAGTATTACAAGAGTTGATCTACCACGAGATCATAGAGGCTAGACCCTAGAAGCTAGCCTATGATTTTGATTGTTCTCGTCCTACAGAGTAAACCCTCCGGTTTATATAGATACCAGAGGGGGCTAGGGTTACACAGAGTCGGTTACAGAGAAAGGAATCTTCACATCCGAATCGCCAAGCTTGCCTTCCACGCGAAGGAGAGTCCCATATGGACATAGGACGAAGTCTTCTATCTTGTATCTTCATAGCCCAACAGTCCGACCTTTGCATATAGTCCGGCTGTCCGAGGACCCCTTAATCCAGGACTCCCTCAGCTGCCTCCATCCGTGAGCACTTTAGTGAACCTGTATTCTCCAACCTGAGGTGCCACCACCAAAGCCAGCTGACCCGTATTATCAACCCGGGGCAGGTGATCTTTGTGGCTCCATACAATGGGCTGCTCTGACCATCGGAAGTATCGGGGAACCACTGGGTCAACCGCGTTCACCACCCGCTTGTGAATCTTCTGATCTCATTTGCATAAACTCGTGGTAAAGACATGATATTTACCACTATTCAGCTGTTTCAGATGACTCTAATAACCAGACTGTTTCTTCTGCTGATTACCTTGATTAGATTGTTGGTTAAAACCGCCTTGATTGCCTTGACCCAGAAATCCAGAGTTTGAGCCGCCACCTCCAAAGCCGGGTCTGTGGGAGCCGGATCCTGACCCGCCGTGTGGGCCCTGGTTACCTTATAAAAACCGGAATTTCTATACTCCCTCATGATGAAGCAATCTTTCTAGAGATGAGTGGCCGGCTTATCTTGAGTACCATGCTTTGGGCAAGGTTGATTCATCATCGCCTCAATGTTGAATTTTGGCCGCAATACCGGGGTGCTAACGACTTTCCCTTACGCTTACTATTATTACTCTGTGCATTGGTTTTAGCCACAAAATCTGAACCGCTGTTAGCTTACTTGTGCTTACCATTATTACCTTTACCCGCCATATTGTGATGCTGTCCCTTTGCATTACCATTCTTCTTCCCCTTGCCAGCGTTTTCATCATCAGACTCAGGGTCCTTAGTGCTATCAGAATCAGAATATTTGACAAGATCCGCCATGAGCTCCCCCATGTAATTGCAATGGGGCTTAATCTGCCCCAGCTTCTGTTTGAGGGGAAGGCAACGATAATTTTTCTCCAAAATCAGGACAACTGAGCCAACATTGATGCTGTCTCATGAGTGGATAATGGCCGAGATCTGGCATACCCAATGGGCGGTTGATTCCCCCTCACTCTGGACACAAGTGTCTAAATCAAGAATCGACATGGGCTGCTTGCATGTATCCTTGAAATTCTCAATAAAATGCGCCTTGAAATTCTGACAGAGTTAGGGGGCAAACCCTTCAACCAGGTGTGAGCCGGCCCATCCAGCATCATGGTGAAATACTTAGCGCATGCAGCGTCATTGACATCGAACATCTCCATGGCCATCTCATAGCTCTCAATTCAAGCCTCCAGGGGTTGATCCGCTGTATAATTGGGTACCTTTCGAGGGCCCTTGAAGTCTTTGGGTAACTGCTCATTGCGTAGAGCCGGTACTAAGCATGGCACACCCACTGTCCTGGAAGTCGCCCCAGCTCCCATGGACGTCAACGGGTGTAAATAGGGTTACTGAGCAGCCAACTGAGCCGCCAGCTCTGCCTCATGGCGAGCCTGCGCTTGATCTACCAGCAACTGAGCATGGTTATTAGCCCGTGGTGGGTCATGCCCACGAGGCTGGTTGCGATGCCGCTCACTGCTTGAAACCGCCGGTGACTCCATGTGCCGGCTATAGCTTCAACTCGGTCACGACGTTGAGTGGATTCGATCGTGGCTGTAGGAGTAAGCCGCTTGCTGAGCCACCACTGTTTGAAGAAGTTCCACGGCTTTCCGAGCCTTGACCACCTCAAGACTCTCGCCTGTCAGGCTGTCACCGGGAGAGCCGCCAATCATGATGCCACGTCAATCGTGTTGTCCAACAGGTTAGAGAAATGACCCGGAGGTGTTGAGACTCACTGAGGCGGGGTTAAATTGACACAAGCCGGATCTGACACATGGGGTTGAGCCGCCGCTCCGATCCTGGGCGCTTCAGGGCCCCGGGTCACGCTGGGCGGGTTACTTGGTCCTGCCTCAGGTGTATTGAAGAGATTTCTTGCATTGAACTCATGAGGCAGACGACTCTGGTATCTCCTGAAAAAATGTTTGATGCATTCGGATCAAAGCTTAAGTCTAAGTTTTCTGCCTGAATCCGCTGCGATTCCACCTCCAAGGTGGCTCGCTCTGTTGCCATCCTGGTATTTTCAACATTAAGGTCCTCCTTTGCTTGAGCTATCTCATCATGCCTTCGCAACGTCCATGTTATGTTGTGCTTGGTTCGCCGGGGTCACCTCCACTGCAGGCAAGGTTGCCAGAGCCTCCAATAACTCAGATAAAACTTGAGCCGGCGGGCGCAGAAGGCCTCCTGCTCCGACTGCCTCAACGGCTGCTAAACCGGAGATCATTGCTGCTGTAGTTGATGAATTCTGCACTAGTTGCGTGCCGACCATGAAGATCGCAACCCGGTTTGGCGGCTCACAGGGGTCCGGAATACTGTCGCCATCGGAGCAGCCCCCAATCCTATCATCTTGCAATTGATACATGGAATTGGTCTTGACTGTTGAGGACTCGTCGCCAGAGTAGATGGCCGTTTCTCCACCAGACACAGATCCGTCCTCAAGATCCAATCCTTGAGTAAAACCCGCAAAGACATGCTTCAGGGCTGCTTGAACCTTGGCGGGTCGCGCGCGTTGAGCCGTCTGGATGATGTTGGTGCAGGTGTCCGACTCAGGTTCTGATTTGCCGATCTTGCCGATGAAGAAATGGATTTCGCCGAAGGGGACCCGGTACCCGTATTCGATTGAATCGGCCTGGGGACCCCATCCTGCATTGTTAATGTAGATATTGCCATGGCGACTCTTGGTCATCTGGCCCATGGCGTATCCCTTGATCCCTGAGAAGCTACCCTTCAAGAACTCGAAACCACTGTGCTCTGGCCCCACGGTCGGCGCCAACTATCATGGATTTAACACGACAGATGCCCTAGCAAAAGGACTTAGGTGTGGAGCCATCATAGCTAGGTTATCTTAAATGGGTTGAACGGGACAAAGGACACAACGAGTTTTACCCAGGTTCGGCCCCTCTCAACGAGGTAAAATCCTACTCCTGCTTTCGATTGTATTGCTTGTGTTCTGATTACCGGGGAGTGAATACGCTTGACCTAGTCCTTGATCAATTGTTTCTTGAGTTAACCCGCCGTCGGGTCACCCCTTTATATACAGGTGGATACCCGACGGCTTACAGAGTCCTAGCCGACTCAAACAAGCGTGACCGACTCGGTTTCTAACTAAACTTGCCTTACAATACAAGTTAAACATATGGCAGCTCATCCCTCTGGGCCTCTAGCCGCCTCCGGGTCTTGGGCCTCCAACGGGCTTGCTTCATGAACCGCCATCTTTAACTCTTCTGGACCTTATCAGGCCTCTTCATCTTTAAGTTACTAGTGGAATGACTCGGCCCCTCCTGGGCAGGTCATACCCAATAGTTATATCCCCAACACCGGGGATATGATATTTTGCCACACCGGGGATAGGTATACGGTCTTGAACCTGAGGCTGCTGAGGCGGCTAGATCATATCAAGTGCTTTCTTGCCTTTCCTTGATATCTTCCTATGGTTCTTTCCTACTGGAAGGTTGTCTATAATACGTTCATCCTCAGGAAATTCAGGCACCGACTCATGATGCTCAAATCCTAAGTACTCATACTGCCGAGCCATCAATCCTCCGTCGTCATAGGCGCCAGTATTGAGATACTGTAGGGTGTGATCATCATCCTCATCCTCATCCATGGCATCGATATCATGCATTGTTTCTTTGACGGCGACGGCGTCATCAGCGACATATGGAGCCTCTTCCTCATCCCATCCGCTATCACCCGGCATGACAGGCGACACTAATTGGGTAGGTGGGGTGCTAATGTTCATACCTTGCAGAGGGTGTGTGGTCGTGGGTGTGCTCCCGACCGCCTCTAAATGAAGCAGTTTCTTTGGCCACAACAGGACCCACGTCTTGCAATCGCCAATCCACCGTGGGGTCTCGTCCTCATCTCCCCCTAGTACCGAAGGAGCCAAATTCTTGTGTCTCGGTTTGACACTGGCCATGGAAACCTTGAAGACGTCAGGTGAGATCGGCCGGCTGTGGAGCAATTGTTCCTTTGGCTGCATTATCATCGCCTTCCCCACGTCCACCTTCTGTCCCCTGGTGGTGTACAGTAAGGTGAACGGGGTTACGTCGGCCTACAAAGACATGTCTGCAACGTGAGACATCTGAAAGGCAATGGACATGAGAGATTATACATTTATTGAAGAGGGAAGTTGTGCCAGGTACCGTGAGGGCATCGAGCTCAGCCAAAGATGAAGCATTGACGAGCATGTCTGAGATGGAGGATGGGCTGCTATGAGCAGTTGCAGGAGCCGGTGTAGGAGCTGGTGTGGGAGCCAATGTAGGAGCATGTGCAGGAGCAGGTGTGGGAGCAGGTGCTGGTGCAATGCTAGTCGAGCTGCTCCCGAAGAGGTTGGAAAGGGGAAAGTCCGCTGCCTCTTTATTTGGATTTTTCCTGCTCCAATTGACGATAGCCGGAACCAAGAACCAATACGAACCTACAAACTTATTCTCAACTGCAATCTCAACCTTGTTGTCAAACTTTTCTTCATTTAACCTCCGTCTTTCCTTTCTCTCCTCCATGGTTTCATGGTAGTACTTCTTCCACATGGCGCTGTCTCCGACGCCGTGCACGCGTCCTTACGACGGTAGATTGTCCACCGGGAGTCTTTTCAATATGTTCAAGGCCCAGTTGAATGGGGTGTTCCACTTGGGCCTCGCCAACGCTTCAGACGGCGAGTCGCTTTTGGCCGCAATCCTGTGCTGCTCTCTCTGCAAAAGGAACAAGGATCGCTTACAAATATGACTAAACATGCAGTCGAATTGATCAGAAGCTAAAATTATGATCAGTCTCATGAACTCCGTCGTGACCGTGTTCGTCTCGAAAACCTTCTTCACTGGGTCCCAACGATACTAGGCCTTGAGGATGTCATGCTCCCGCGGGACGGTGAACTCCGCCAAGGGGTCTGGGATGCCAAGACTTTCGCGTTTGGCGTCCTCCTTGGTCCATATGGACCTCTTGCCCGCGTAACCATGGTTTTCGAGGTGGTGGCACCCAATGTTCCTCTCTTGAAGCCCCTTCATGTACTTCGACTTTTCTTTGGCAGCTTCGGCAACGCAAGCCGCCTTGAATATTTCAAACTACTCTTCCTTAATTATCGGATAACCTTTAATATCTCGGAGTAGGGTTCCTTTTTGTCGATGATCCGATGTTTCACCCTTACTTTCCAAGCGGCCAACGCGTTGGTAAACTGGCTCATGGCGCGTTTGTTTATCTTCTTCATTGTCGGGTCTTTCTCTAGATTAGTATATTTGATTTCATCCCGTCCCGGGAACAAGAATATCTGGTGCAGCTTAGTTGGGAGGGACTTCTTCATATTTGGTATCTTTGTTAGTTTCTCATCGTTGATGGCGGCGGTTGCCTGTACGATGCAGCCTATAGCACGAGCGCGCTTCCACGGGCTGTTTTGGATCAAAATTGCCATCGTCCACCTCCATGACCACTAGTCTAGTAGCGAGGAGCTGGTTTGTGCATCGACATCTCCTCTTCGATTTTGGTTCTATAGCGGCTCTGCCAGTCTCAGTGCCAGTATGGGTCTCAACGCCAGTCTCGATGCTGGTCTAGGTACCGGTGTGTGTCTCAATGCCAGTCTCGGCGCCGGTCTCGGTGTCAGTCTCGGATGTGACAGGTGGGCCCTGCAACAACTGTTGCTCGCCGAGAAGGTTCAAATAAGCGTCTGCTGCCTTGTAGACGTCACATTCACCAGAACCATGTCCTTCATTGTTGCTAGCCATGTTTCCTACGATTAAATCTAGTCAATTAATTCTAGACCTAATAAAATGAATAATGACATAAAAAGGCCTATGTTTAGCAGGAACATTGATTCCTTCCCGGTGCGACAAATCCTGGGCACTCGATATGTCCTAATTTGTAGCACAAGTCATGCCAAAATTCATGGAAAATTTTGGCTTGACCTTTGCTAAAAAGTGGACAAATCGAGCACTTGAAATTTTTCGGAACGAAAATGAATCAACATTCCAGGAAAACATAGGCCACTCGTCTTCATTCCTTGGAAACAACAAAAGGCCACTTGGGCACAATTGAACCACTTCAATGTTGCATATAACATGAGCAAACACTATAAAGGAATTTGCATGTAGCGTGACCACTTCAATGAAAAGATATAATCAACAATAACGGAATATGCAAATGAACATCAATGACGTATATCCTATAACATCAATCTTGTTTTTTGTTTATAGCTAAATGTCATAGCTACTGTTTTTTATTTTTAGCTAAATGCTTTTGTTTTTTGTTTAAAGCTAAAAGTCTAGAAGGGATCATCTTTAAAGTAAAACTTTCCTAAATTCTTTTCCTTGAAAAATAGTGGTCTTTTCAAAAATCTAAAACCTTTGCAAGATGACCTCACTAAACACTTCTCTGCCTAGGACAGAACCCAAATTCTGTTCTAGCTATTCCTCTCTCTCTCTCACACACACATTATTTTCTCTAACCCTTTCTCTTCCTAGGACAGAACCCAATTAAATTGCAAAGGAACTCCATTTTCTCTAACCCTTCTGACCTAATTCTATAAATTAAATTTTTGCTATAACCTAGCCAACCTAGTTAACCTAGCTTGTTAACCTAACGAACCTAATGAACCTAGCAAGCTAACCTAGTTAGTTAACCTAGCTAGTTTACCTAGATAATTAACCTAATTAAACTAGTTAGCCTAGCTAGTTCTCTGTCAAAGCCCTAACTAAAATTTTGCACGGACCTAGATAATTAACCTAATTAAACTAGTTAACCTAACTAGTTCTCGTCAAAGCCCTAACTAAATTATTGCACTAAACTAGATAATTAACCTAATTAAACTAGTTAACCTAGCTAGCTATGCCTCTGTCCAATGCTTGTGCTATGCATGAGAGAGAGTGGAGGGGTGGGGGCTTAGAGAGGATGGCTCAGGTGGTGGTGAGGGAGGCAGTGGTGGCGAGGGAGGCAGGGGCGTCTCCGATGACGGTGAGGGAGGCAGTGGTGGCGAGGGAGGCAGAGGCACCGAGGGTAGCTCTGGTGGCGGCGAGGGCGGCTCCGGTGGCGTTGATGAGGCCGCATAGCTCCGGTGGTGTTGGGGAGGCTCCGGTGGCATCGACGACACGTGGCTGTGGTGCCTCCGGGGGCGTCGACGTCAGCAGGAGATGACTGTGAAGTGGGGCGACTGTGAAGTGGGAATACGTTGGCGAAGTGGGTGAGGGATTTGGGGGAGAAATGGTGGCCGGGGGCAGGGAAATAGCGCGGGGGTTAAGTCAAACATAGTGGTAGCACTGGTAGGAAAAACACGCTATAGCTAAGTTAGCTATAGCGCTTTTCACAAAATGCGCTACTGCTATAGCTATTTATTTTCCTTTTCTTTTCTTATTTCCTTTTCCCTTTCTATAGCGGGGGTCTAAAAAACGCGCTACTGCTATATTATCTATAGTGCCTGTTATGAACAGACGCTACTGCTATGCCTTTCCCCTTTATTTTTCTTTTTCTTTTATTTTTCTTTACATTTTATTTTTTTCCTTTCTCCTTTTTCTATTCCCTTCATTTTCATTTACTTTTCTGTTTGTTTTTCATTTTATTTTCTTTCCATTAGCAGTAGCGCTTTTCGTAGAAAACACGCTTCTACAATAGCCTTAACGGTAGCGCATTTTTCCTAAGGTCGCTACTAGTATTCGTAGCCTGTCGACTTAGTAGGGGGAATTTTAGTAGTAGTGCTTTTCACAGTAGAAGCGCTTCTGCTACACCCATATCTGTAGCGCGGTTCACGCGCACGCGCTACTGCTATGTAGCACTAGAGCCTCATTTTAACAAGCGCTACTTCTAAAGTTTTGTGTATAAGGTTTTCCCTAGTAGTGTTCTTTAGATGTGCCTAACGGAGCAATGTCATTTGTGAGCAGTTGAAATTTCTAGTGACAAAACTGTCAATCTTTTTCTGTTTTTGCCATATGAACATAGCACATAATATTTGAATTTGCCATGTTTTGAGCATTGTGTTAATTTAGCGTGTCACCATGATGTGCTCCTCGAGTATCATGGCAGATAGTTTGTTTGCATTATGGCAAGTTTACATAAATTTCTCTACCATGGAAATTTTACACACAATTTGGCTAAACGTGTTTTTTTCACATTATGGCAAGTAATGTGCATGCATCATGGCAATTTTAGACACATTTTTTGTTGCTATGGTGTGTTTTTTGCATCACGCCGAGTGGTGTGTGCATCCTGGGAACTTTATTCATGTTTTTTGCCATGATGTGTTTCTTTAGCATCATGGAATCATACCATCTAGTTATCTTTCTAAGGCTGTATTTTGTTTGAACTGGACCATGGAAAAAATTGTATTCACGTTGACATTTTTTATTGTAGATTCCATGGAAAATTCACTCCATCATGTCATTTTCATTTGTAGATACTATTGGCAATTATCGGACATGTGGCAAATTTATCTTATGTAGCTTGGCAAATTGTCATGCCCAATATGCGATCCTATCCTAAAGGAACTCGAAGGTCCCACCAAGGATAGAAGCGCATATTGGAGATGCTTTTGCAAGGTGGATATCATTACA